>NW_025727396.1:9551054-9817661 GCF_021461385.2 Schistocerca piceifrons | reverse complement strand
CTTCTTATTGACGATGAAACACAAAAATTTGCATCGCAATTACATAAAAAAGGCACAATGCCGACTTAAGTACAAGAAGACTGACTCTACTTACTGTCTATGTTGGAACCAATCCTGTGACACTAGTTATAGATTCCGATGCTTCTCTCCAGGTTTACTATATCCCATGGACCTTCTTATTGACGATGAAACACAGAAATTGCATAGGAATTAAATAGAAAAGGCACAAGGCCGACTTAAGTACAAGAAGACTGACTCTTCCTACTGTCTATGTTTTGAACCATTCCTGTGACACTAGTTATAGATTCCGATGCTTCACTTTAAGTTTACTGTATCCCTCTTACCTTCTTATTGACGATGAAACACAGAATTCCCATCGGACATAAATACAAAAGGCACAATGCCGACATAAGTACAAGAAGACTGACTCTTCTTACTGACTATGTTTTCATTCATTCCTGTGACACTAGTTATAGATTCCGATCCTTCACTCCAGGTTTACTGTATCCCTTGGACCTTCTTATTGACGATGAAACACAGAAATTGCATCGGAATTAAATACAAAAGGCACAATGGCGACTTATGTACAAGAAGACTGACTCTTCTTACTGACTATGTTTTGAACCATCCTGTGACACTAGTTATGGATTCCAATGCTTCACTTCAGATTTACTGTATCCCTCTGACGTTCTTATTGACGATGAAACACAGAAATTGCGTTGGATTTAAATACAAAATGCACAATGCCGAATTATGTACAAGAAGACTGACTCTTCTTACTGTCTATGTTTTGAACCATTCCTGTGACACTAGTAATAGATTCCGATGCTTCACTCTTGGTTTACTGTATCCCTTGGACCCTCTTAATGACGATGAAACACAGAAATTGCATCGGAATTAAATACAAAAGGCACATTGCCGACTTTGGTACAAGAAGACTGACTCTTCTTACTGACTATGTTTGATTCATTCCTGTGACACTAGTTATAGAGTCCGATGCTTCACACCAGGTTTACTGTATCCCTCGGACCTTCTTATTGACGATGAAACACAGAAATTGCATCGGAATTAAATACGAAAGGCACAATGCCGACTTAAGTACAAGAAGACTGACTCTTCTTACTGACTATGTTTTTAACCATTTCTGTGACACTAGTTATAGATTCCGATGCTACACTCCCGGTTTACTGTATCAGTTGGACCTTCTTATTGTCGATGAAACACAGAAATTGCATCGGAATTAAATACAAAAGGAACAATGCCGACTTTAGTACAAGAAGACTGACTGTACTTACTGTCTATGCTTTGAACCATTCATGTGACACTAGTAATAGATTCCGAAGCTTCACTCTAGGTTTACTCTATCCCTTGGACCTTCTTATTGACGATGAAACACAGAAATTGCATCGAAATTAAATAAAATAGGCACAATGCCGACTTAAGTACAAGAGGACTGACTCATCTTACTGTCTATGATTTGAACCATTCCTGTGACACTAGTTATAGATTCCGATGCTTCACTTTAGGTTTACTGTATCCCTCTTACCTTCTTATTGACGATGAAGCACAGAATGTGCATCGGACTTAAATACAAAAGGCACAATGCCGACATAAGTACAAGAAGACTGACTCTTCTTACTGACTATGTTTGATTCATTCCTGTGACACTAGCTATAGATTCCGATGCTTCACTCCAGGTTTACTGTATCCTTTGGACCTTCTTATTGACGATGGAACACAGAAATTGCATCGGAATTAAATACAAAAGGCACAATGGCGACTTATGTACAAGAAGACTGACTCTTCTTACTGACTATGTTTTGAACCATTCCTGTGACACTAGTTATGGATTCCGATGCTTCACTTCAGATTTACTGTATCCCTCTGACGTTCTTATTGACGATGAACCACAGAAATTGCGTCGGTTTTAAATACAAAATGCACAATGCCGAATTATGTACAAGAAGACTGACTCTTCTTACTGTCTATGCTTTGAACCACTCCTGTGACACTAGTAATAGATTCCGATGCTTCACTCTTGGTTTACTGTATCCCTTGGACCCTCTTAATGACGATGAAACACAGAAATTGCATCGGAACTAAATACAAAAGGCACATTGCCGACTTTGGTACAAGAAGGCTGACTCTTCTTACTGACTATGTTTTGATTCATTCCTGTGATACTAGTTATAGATTCCGATGCTTCACACCAGGTTTCCTGTATCCCTTGGACCTTCTTATTGACGATGCAACCCAGAAATTGGATCGGAATTAAATGAAAAAGGCACAATGGCGACTTAAGTACAAGAAGACTGACTCATCTTACTGTCTATGTTTTGAACCATTCCTGTGACACTAGTTACAGTTTCCGATGCTTCAGTCCAGGTTTACTGTATCCCTTGGACCTTCTTATTGACGATGAAACACAGAAATTGCATCGGAATTAAATACAAAAGGCACAATGGCGACTTAAGTACAAGAAGACTGACTCTTCTTACTGACTATGTTTTGAACCATTCATGTGACATTAGTTATAGATTCCGGTGCTTCACTTCAGGTTTACTGTATCCCTCGGACCTTCTTATTGACGATGAAACACAGAAATTGCATCGGAAATAAATACAAAAGGCACAATGCCGACTTAAGTACAAGAAGACTGACTCTTCTTACTGACTATGTTTTGAACCATTCGTGTGACACTAGTTATAGATTCTGATGCTTCGCTTCAGGTTTACTGTATCCCTTGGACCTTCTTATTGACGATGAAACATAGAAATTGCATCGGAATCAAATACAAAAGGCACAATGCCGACTTAAGTACAAGAAGACTGACTCTTCTTACTGACAATGTTTTGAACCATTCCTGTGACGCTAGTTATAGATATCGATGCTTCACTTCAGATTTACTGTATCCCTCTGACCTTCTTATTGACGATGAAACACAGAAATTTCATCGGAATTAAATACTAAAGAGACAATGCCCACTTAAGTACAAGAAAACTGACTCTTCTTACCGTCAAAGCTTTGAACCATTCCTGTGACACTAGTTATAGATTCCGATGCTTCACTCCAGGTTTACAGTATACCTTGGACCTTCTTATTGACGATGAAACACAAAAATTGCATCGCAATTAAATAAAAAAGCACAATGCCGACTTAAGTACAAGAAGACTGACACTACTTACTGTGTATGTTGGAACCATTCCTGTGACACTGGTTATAGATTCCGATGCTTCACTACAGGTTTACTATATCCCATGGACCTTCTTATTGACGATGAAACACAGAAATTGCATAGGAATTAAATAGAAAAGGCACAAGGCCGACTTAAGTACAAGAAGACTGACTCTTCCAACTGTCTATGTTTTGAACCATTCCTGTGACACTAGTTATAGATTCCGATGCTTCACTTTAGGTTTACTGTATCCCTCTTACCTTCTTATTGACGATGAAACACAGAATTTGCATCGGACTTAAATACAAAAGGCACAATGCCGACATAAGTACAAGAAGACTGACTCTTCTTACTGACTATGATTTGATTCATTCCTGTGACACTAGTTATAGATTCCGATGCTTCACTCCAGGTTTACTGTATCCCTTGGACCTTCTTATTGACGATGAAACACAGAAATTCCATCGGAATTAAATACAAAAGGCACAATGGCGACTTATGTACAAGAAGACTGACTCTTCTTACTGACTATGATTTGAACCATTCCTGTGACACTAGTTATGGATTCCGATGCTTCACTTCAGATTTACTGTATCCCTTTGACGTTCTTATTGACGATGAAACACAGAAATTGCGTTGGATTTAAATACAAAATGCACAATGCCGAAGTATGTGCAAGAAGACTGACTCTTCTTGCTGTCTATGTTTTGAACCATTCCTGTGACACTAATAATAGATTCCGATGCTTCACTCTTGGTTTTCTGTATCCCTTTGACCCTCTTAATGACCATGAAACACAGAAATTGCATCGGAATTAAATACAAAAGGCACATTGCCGACTCTGGTACAAGAAGACTGACTCTTCTTACTGACTACGTTTGATTCATTCCTGTGACACTAGTTATAAATTCCGATGCTTCACACCAGGTTTACTGTATCCCTTGGACCTTCTTATTGACGATGAAACACAGAAATTGCATCGGAATTAAATACAAAAGGCACAATGCCGACTTAAGTACAAGAAGACTGACTCTTCTTACTGACTATGTTTTGAACCATTTCTGTGACACTAGTTACAGATTCCGATGTTTCACTGCAGGTTTACTGTATCCCTGTGACCTTCTTATTGACGATGAAACACTGAAATTGCATCGGAATTAAATACAAAAGGCACAATGCCGACTTAAGTACAAGAAGACTGACTCTTCCTACTGTCTATGTTTTGAAATATTCCTGTGACACTAGTTATAGATTCCGATGCTTCACTTTAGGTTTACTGTATCCCTCTTACCTTCTTATTGACGATGAAGCACAGAATGTGCATCGGACTTAAATACAAAAGGCACAATGCCGACATAAGTACAAGAAGACTGACTCTTCTTACTGACTATGTTTGATTCATTCCTGTGACACTAGCAATAGATTCCGATGCCTCACTCCAGGTTTACTGTATCCCTTGGACCTTCTTATTGACGATGGAACACAGAAAATGCATCGGAATTAAATACAAAAGGCACAATGGCGACTTATGTACAAGAAGACTGACTCTTCTTACTGACTATGTTTTGAACCATTCCTGTGACACTAGTTATGGATTCCGATGCTTCACTTCAGATTTACTGTATCCCTCTGACGTTCTTATTGACGATGAACCACAGAAATTGCGCCGGTTTTAAATACAAAATGCACAATGCCGAATTACGTACAAGAAGACTGACTGTTCTTACTGTCTATGCTTTGAACCACTCCTGTGACACTAGTAATAGATTCCGATGCTTCACTCTTGGTTTACTGTATCCCTTGGACCCTCTTAATGACGATGAAACACAGAAATTGCATCGGAACTAAATACAAAAGGCACATTGCCGACTTTGGTACAAGAAGGCTGACTCTTCTTACTGACTATGTTTTGATTCATTCCTGTGACACTAGTTATAGATTCCGATGCTTCACACCAGGTTTACTGTATCCCTTGGACCTTCTTATTGACGATGCAACACAGAAATTGGATCGGAATTAAATACAAAAGGCACAATGCCGACTTAAGTACAAGAAGACTGACTCTTCTTACTGACTATGTTTTGAACCATTTCTGTGACACTAGTTATGCATTCCGATGCTTCACTCCCGGTTTACTGTATCCCTTGGACCTTCTTATTGACGATGAAACACAGAAATTGCATCGGAATTAAATACAAAAGGCCCAATGCCGACTTTAGTACAAGAAGAATGACTGTACTTACTGTCTATGTTTTGGACCATTCCTGTGACACTAGTAATAGATTTCGATGCTTCACTCTACGTTTACTGTATCCCTTGGACCTTCTTATTGACGATGAAACACAGAAATTGCATCGGAATTAAATGAAAAAGGCACAATGGCGACTTAAGTACAAGAAGACTGACTCATCTTACTGTCTATGTTTTGAACCATTCCTGTGACACTAGTTACAGCTTCCGATGCTTCAGTCCAGGTTTACTGTATCCCTTGGACCTTCTTATTGACGATGAAACACAGAAATTGCATCGGAATTAAATACAAAAGGCACAATGGCGGCTTAAGTACAAGAAGACTGACTCTTCTTACTGACTATGTTTTGAACCATTCATGTGACATTAGTTATAGATTCCGGTGCTTCACTTCAGGTTTACTGTATCCCTCGGACCTTCTTATTGACGATGAAACAAAGAAATTGCATCGGAAATAAATACAAAAGGCACAATGCCGACTTAAGTACAAGAAGACTGACTCTTCTTACTGACTATGTTTTGAACCATTCGTGTGACACTAGTTATAGATTCTGATGCTTCGCTTCAGGTTTACTGTATCCCTTGGACCTTCTTATTGACGATGAAACATAGAAATTGCATCGGAATCAAATACAAAAGGCACAATGCCGACTTAAGTACAAGAAGACTGACTCTTCTTACTGACAATGTTTTGAACCATTCCTGTGACGCTAGTTATAGATACCGATGCTTCACTTCAGATTTACTGTATCCCTCTGACCTTCTTATTGACGATGAAACACAGAAATTTCATCGGAATTAAATACTAAAGACACAATGCCCACTTAAGTACAAGAAAACTGACTCTTCTTACCGTCAAAGCTTTGAACCATTCCTGTGACACTAGTTATAGATTCCGATGCTTCACTCCAGGTTTACAGTATCCCCTTGGACCTTCTTATTGACGATGAAACACAAAAATTGCATCGCAATTAAATAAAAAAGCACAATGCCGGCTTAAGTACAAGAAGACTGACACTACTTACTGTGTATGTTGGAACCATTCCTGTGACACTGGTTATAGATTCCGAAGCTTCACTCCAGGTTTACTATATCCCATGGACCTTCTTATTGACGATGAAACACAGAAATTGCATAGGAATTAAATAGAAAAGGCACAAGGCCGACTTAAGTACAAGATGACTGACTCATCCTACTGTCTATGTTTTGAACCATTCCTGTGACACTAGTTATAGATTCCGATGCTTCACTTTAGGTTTACTGTATCCCTCTTACCTTCTTATTGACGATGAAACACAGAATTTGCATCGGACTTAAATACAAAAGGCACAATGCCGACATAAGTACAAGAAGACTGACTCTTCTTACTGACTATGGTTTGATTCATTCCTGTGACACTAGTTATAGATTCCGATGCTTCACTCCAGGTTTACTGTATCCCTTGGACCTTCTTATTGACGATGAAACACAGAAATTGCATCGGAATTATATACAAAAGGCACAATGGCGACTTATGTACAAGAAGACTGACTCTTCTTACTGACTATGTTTTGAACCATTCCTGTGACACTAGTTATGGATTCCGATGCTTCACTTCAGATTTACTGTATCCCTTTGACGTTCTTATTGACGATGAAACACAGAAATTGCGTTGGATTTAAATACAAAATGCACAATGCCGAAGTATGTGCAAGAAGACTGACTCTTCTTACTGTCTATATTTTGAACCATTCCTGTGACACTAATAATAGATTCCGATGCTTCACTCTTGGTTTTCTGTATCCCTTGGACCCTCTTAATGACCATGAAACACAGAAATTGCATCGGAATTAAATACAAAAGGCACATTGCCGACTCTGGTACAAGAAGACTGACTCTTCTTACTGACTACGTTTGATTCATTCCTGTGACACTAGTTTATAGATTCCGATGCTTCACACCAGGTTTACTGTATCCCTTGGACCTTCTTATTGACGATGAAACACAGAAATTGCATCGGAATTAAATACAAAAGGCACAATGCCGACTTAAGTACAAGAAGACTGACTCTTCTTACTGACTATGTTTTGAACCATTTCTGTGACACTAGTTACAGATTCCGAAGGTTCACTGCAGGTTTACTGTATCCCTGTGACCTTCTTATTGACGATGAAACACTGAAATTGCATCGGAATTAAATACAAAAGGCACAATGCCGACTTAAGTACAAGAAGACTGACTCTTCCTACTGTCTATGTTTTGAAATATTCCTGTGACACTAGTTATAGATTCCGATGCTTCACTTTAGGTTTACTGTATCCCTCTTACCTTCTTATTGACGATGAAGCACAGAATGTGCATCGGACTTAAATACAAAAGGCACAATGCCGACATAAGTACAAGAAGACTGACTCTTCTTACTGACTATGTTTGATTCATTCCTGTGTCACTAGCAATAGATTCCGATGCTTCACTCCAGGTTTACTGTATCCCTTGGACCTTCTTATTGACGATGGAACACAGAAATTGCATCGGAATTAAATACAAAAGGCACAATGGCGACTTATGTACAAGAAGACTGACTCTTCTTACTGACTATGTTTTGAACCATTCCTGTGACACTAGTTATGGATTCCGATGCTTCACTTCAGATTTACTGTATCCCTCTGACGTTCTTATTGACGATGAACCACAGAAATTGCGTCGGTTTTAAATACAAAATGCACAATGCCGAATTATGTACAAGAAGACTGACTGTTCTTACTGTCTATGCTTTGAACCACTCCTGTGACACTAGTAATAGATTCCGATGCTTCACTCTTGGTTTACTGTATCCCTTGGACCCTCTTAATGACGATGAAACACAGAAATTGCATCGGAACTAAATACAAAAGGCACATTGCCGACTTTGGTACAAGAAGGCTGACTCTTCTTACTGACTATGTTTTGATTCATTCCTGTGACACTAGTTATAGATTCCGATGCTTCACACCAGGTTTACTGTATCCCTTGGACCTTCTTATTGACGATGCAACACAGAAATTGGATCGGAATTAAATACAAAAGGCACAATGCCGACTTAAGTACAAGAAGACTGACTCTTCTTACTGACTATGTTTTGAACCATTTCTGTGACACTAGTTATGCATTCCGATGCTTCACTCCCGGTTTACTGTATCCCTTGGAACTTCTTATTGACGATGAAACACAGAAATTGCATCGGAATTAAATACAAAAGGCCCAATGCCGACTTTAGTACAAGAAGAATGACTGTACTTACTGTCTATGTTTTGGACCATTCCTGTGACACTAGTAATAGATTCCGATGCTTCACTCTACGTTTACTGTATCCCTTGGACCTTCTTATTGACGATGAAACACAGAAATTGCATCGGAATTAAATGAAAAAGGCACAATGGCGACTTAAGTACAAGAAGACTGACTCATCTTACTGTCTATGTTTTGAACCATTCCTGTGACACTAGTTACAGTTTCCGATGCTTCAGTCCAGGTTTACTGTATCCCTTGGACCTTCTTATTGACGATGAAACACAGAAATTGCATCGGAATTAAATACAAAAGGCACAATGGCGGCTTAAGTACAAGAAGACTGACTCTTCTTACTGACTATGTTTTGAACCATTCATGTGACATTAGTTATAGATTCCGGTGCTTCACTTCAGGTTTACTGTATCCCTCGGACCTTCTTATTGACGATAAAACACAGAAATTGCATCGGAAATAAATACAAAAGGCACAATGCCGACTTAAGTACAAGAAGACTGACTCTTCTTACTGACTATGTTTTGAACCATTCGTGTGACACTAGTTATAGATTCTGATGCTTCGCTTCAGGTTTACTGTATCCCTTGGACCTTCTTATTGACGATGAAACATAGAAATTGCATCGGAATCAAATACAAAAGGCACAATGCCGACTTAAGTACAAGAAGACTGACTCTTCTTACTGACAATGTTTTGAACCATTCCTGTGACGCTAGTTATAGATACCGATGCTTCACTTCAGATTTACTGTATCCCTCTGACCTTCTTATTGACGATGAAACACAGAAATTTCATCGGAATTAAATACTAAAGACACAATGCCCACTTAAGTACAAGAAAACTGACTCTTCTTACCGTCAAAGCTTTGAACCATTCCTGTGACACTAGTTATAGATTCCGATGCTTCACTCCAGGTTTACAGTATCCCTTGGACCTTCTTATTGACGATGAAACACAAAAATTGCATCGCAATTAAATAAAAAAGCACAATGCCGACTTAAGTACAAGAAGACTGACACTACTTACTGTGTATGTTGGAACCATTCCTGTGACACTGGTTATAGATTCCGAAGCTTCACTCCAGGTTTACTATATCCCATGGACCTTCTTATTGACGATGAAACACAGAAATTGCATAGGAATTAAATAGAAAAGGCACAAGGCCGACTTAAGTACAAGAAGACTGACTCTTCCTACTGTCTATGTTTTGAACCATTCCTGTGACACTAGTTATAGATTCCGATGCTTCACTTTAGGTTTACTGTATCCCTCTTACCTTCTTATTGACGATGAAACACAGAATTTGCATCGGACTTAAATACAAAAGGCACAATGCCGACATAAGTACAAGAAGACTGACTCTTCTTACTGACTATGGTTTGATTCTTTCCTGTGACACTAGTTATAGATTCCGATGCTTCACTCCAGGTTTACTGTATCCCTTGGACCTTCTTATTGACGATGAAACACAGAAATTGCATCGGAATTAAATACAAAAGGCACAATGGCGACTTATGTACAAGAAGACTGACTCTTCTTACTGACTATGTTTTGAACCATTCCTGTGACACTAGTTATGGATTCCGATGCTTCACTTCAGATTTACTGTATCCCTTTGACGTTCTTATTGACGATGAAACACAGAAATTGCGTTGGATTTAAATACAAAATGCACAATGCCGAAGTATGTGCAAGAAGACTGACTCTTCTTACTGTCTATATTTTGAACCATTCCTGTGACACTAATAATAGATTCCGATGCTTCACTCTTGGTTTTCTGTATCCCTTGGACCCTCTTAATGACCATGAAACACAGAAATTGCATCGGAATTAAATACAAAAGGCACATTGCCGACTCTGGTACAAGAAGACTGACTCTTCTTACTGACTACGTTTGATTCATTCCTGTGACACTAGTTATAGATTCCGATGCTTCACACCAGGTTTACTGTATCCCTTGGACCTTCTTATTGACGATGAAACACAGAAATTGCATCGGAATTAAATACAAAAGGCACAATGCCGACTTAAGTACAAGAAGACTGACTCTTCTTACTGACTATGTTTTGAACCATTTCTGTGACACTAGTTATAGATTCCGATGCTTCACTCCCGGTTTACTGTATCTCTTGGACCTTCTTATTGACGATGAAACACAGAAATTGCATCGGAATTAAATACAAAAGGCACAATGCCGACTTTCGTACAAGAAGACTCACTTTACTTACTGTCTATGCTTTGAACCATTCCTGTGACACTAGTAATAGATTCCGATGCTTCACTCTAGGTTTACTGTATCCCTTGGACCTTCTTATTGACGATGAAACACAGAAATTGCATCGGAATTAAAAAAAATAGGCACAATGCCGACTTAAATACAAGAAAACTGACTCATCTTACTGTCTATGCTTTGAACCATTCCTGTGACACTAGTTATAGATTCCGATGCTTCACTGCAGGTTTACTGTATCCCTGTGACCTTCTTATTGACGATGAAACACAGAAATTGCATCGGAATTAAATACAAAAGGCACAATGCCGACTTAAGTACAAGAAGACTGACTGTTCCTACTGTCTATGTTTTGAACCATTCCTGTGACACTAGTTATAGAATCCGATGCTTCACTTTAGGTTTACTGTATCCCTCTTACCTTCTTATTGACGATGAAACACAGAATTTGCATCGGACTTAAATACAAAAGGCACAATGCCGACATAAGTACAAGAAGACTGACTCTTCTTACTGACTATGATTTGATTCATTCCTGTGACACTAGTTATAGATTCCGATGCTTCACTCCAGGTTTACTGTATCCCTTGGACCTTCTTATTGACGATGAAACACAGAAATTGCATCGCAATTAAATACAAAAGGCACAATGGCGACTTATGTACAAGAAGACTGACTCTTCTTACTGACTATGTTTTGAACCATTCCTGTGACACTTGTTATGGATTCCGATGCTTCACTTCAAATTTACTGTATCCCTCTGACGTTCTTATTGACGATGAACCACAGAAATTGCGTCGGATTTTAATACAAAATGCACAATGCCGAATTATGTACAAGAAGACTGACTCTTCTTACTGTCTATGTTTTGAACCATTCCTGTGACACTAGTAATAGATTCCGATGCTTCACTCTTGGTTTACTGTATCCCTTGGACCCTCTTAATGACGATGAAACACAGAAATTTGCATCGGAACTAAATACAAAAGGCACATTGCCGACTTCGGTACAAGAAGACTGACTCTTCTTACTGACTATGTTTTGATTCATTCCGGTCACACTAGTTATAGATTCCGATGCTTCACACCAGGTTTACTGTATCCCTTGGACCTTCTTATTGACGATGAAACACAGAAATTGGATCGGAATTAAATACAAAAGGCACAATGCCGACTTAAGTACAAGAAGACTGACTCTTCTTACTGACTATGTTTTGAACCATTTCTGTGACACTAGTTATGCATTCTGATGCTTCACTCCCGGTTTACTGTATCCCTTGGACCCTCTTAATGACGATGAATCACAGAAATTGCATCGGAATTAAATAAAAAAGGCACAATGCCGACTTAAGTACAAGAAGACTGACTCATCTTACTGTCTATGTTTTGAACCATTCTTGTGACACTACTTACAGATTCCGATGCTTCACTTCACGTTTACTGTATCCCTTGGACCTTCTTATTGACGATGAAACATAGAAATTGCATCGGAATCAAATACAAAAGACACAATGCCGACTTAAGTATAAGAAGACTGACTCTTCTTACTGACTATGCTTTTAACCATTCCTGTGACACTAGTTATAGATTCCGATGCTTCAGTCCAGGTTTACTGTATCCCTTGGACCTTCTTATTGACGATGAAACACAGAAATTGCATCGGAATTAAATACAAAAGGCACAATGGCGACTTAAGTACAAGAAGACTGATTCTTCTTACTGACTATGCTTTGAACCATTCATGTTACATTAGTTATAGATTCCGGTGCTTCACTTCAGGTTTACTGTATCCCTCTTACCTTCTTATTGACGATGAAACACAGAATTTGCATCGGACTTAAATACAAAAGGCACAGTGCCGACATAAGTACAAGAAGACTGACTCTTCTTACTGACTATGTTTTGATTCATTCCTGTGACACTAGTTATAGATTCCGATGCTTCACTCCAGGTTTACTGTATCCCTTGAACCTTCTTATTGACGATGAAACACAGAAATTGCATCGGAAATAAATACAAAAGGCACAATGGCGACTTATGTACAAGAAGACTGACTCTTCTTAATGACTATGTTTTGAACCATTCCTGTGACACTAGTTATGGATTCCGTTGCTTCACTTCAGATTTACTGTATCCCTCTGACGTTCTTATTGACGATGAACCACAGAAATTGCGTCGGATTTAAATACAAAATGCACAATGCCGAATTATGTACAAGAAGACTGACTCTTCTTACTGTCTATGTTTTGAACCATTCCTGTGACACTAGTAATAGATTCCGATGCTTCACTCTTGGTTTACTGTATCCCTTGGACCCTCTTAATGACGATGAAACACAGAAATTGCACCGGAATTAAATACAAAAGGCACATTGCCGACTATGGTACAAGAAGACTGACTCTTCTTACTGACTATGTTTGATTCATTCCTGTGACACTAGTTATAGATTCCGATGCTTCACACCAGGTTTACTGTATCCCTTGGACATTCTTATTGACGATGAAACACAGAAATTGCATCGGAATTAAATACAAAAGGCACAATGCCGACTTAAGTACAAGAAGACTGACTCTTATTACTGACTATGTTTGAACCATTTCTGTGACACTAGTTATGGATTCAGATGCTTCACTCCTGGTTTACTGTATCCCTTGGACCTTCTTATTGACGATGAAACACAGAAATTGCATCGGAATTAAATACAAAAGGCACAATGCCGACTTTAGTACAAGAAGACTGACTGTACTTACTGTCTATGTTTGAAACATTCCTGTGACACTAGTAATAGATTCCGATGCTTCACTCTAGGTTTACTGTATCCCTTGGACCTCCTTATTGACGACGAAACACAGAAATGGCATCGGAATTAAATAAAATAGGCACAATGCCGACTTAAGTACAAGAAGACTGACTCATCTTACTGTCTATGTTTTGAACCATTCCTGTGACACTAGTTACAGATTCCGATGCTTCACTGCAGGTTTACTGTATCCCTGTGACCCCTCTTATTGACGATGAAACACAGAAATTGCATCGAAATTAAATACAAAAGGCACAATGCCGACTTTGGTACAAGAAGGCTGACTCTTCTTACTGACTATGGTTTAATTCATTCCTGTGACACTTGTTATAGATTGCGATGCTTCACACCAGGTTTACTGTATCCCTTGGACCTTCTTGTTGACGATGAAACACAGAAATTGCATCGGAATTATATACCAAAGGCATAATGCCGACTTAAGTACAAGAAGATTGACTCTTCTTACTGACTATGTTTTGTACCATTTCTGTGACACTAGTTATAGATTCCGATGCTTCACTCCCGGTATACTGTATCCCTTGGACCTTTTTATTGACGATGAAACACACAAATTGCATCGGAATTAAACACAAAAGGCACAATGCCGACTTTAGTACAAGAAGACTGACTGTTCTTACTGACTATGTTTTGAACCATTCCTGTGACACTAGTTATAGATTCCGATGCTTTACTATAGATGTACTGTATCCTTCTGACGTTCTTATTGACTATGATACACAGAAATTGCGTCGGAATTAAATACAAAATCCACAACGCCGAATTAAGTACAAGAAGACTGACTCTCCTTACTGTCTATGTTTTGAACCATTCCTGTGACACTAGTAACAGATTCCGATGCTTCACTCTAGGTTTACTGTATCCCTTGGACCTTCGTATTGACGATGAATCACAGAAATTGCATCGGAATTAAATAAAAATGGCACAATGCCGACTTAAGTACAAGAAGACTGACTCATCTTACTGTCTATGTTTTGAACCATTCTTGTGACACTACTTACAGATTCCGATGCTTCACTTCACGTTTACTGTATCCCTTGGACCTTCTTATTGACGATGAAACATAGAAATTGCATGGGAATCCAATACAAAAGACACAATGCTGACTTAAGTACAAGAAGACTGACTCTTCTTACTTACTATGCTTTGAACCACTCCTGTGACACTAGTTATAGATTCCGATGCTTCAGTCCAGGTTTACTGTATCCCTTGGACCTTCTTATTGACGATGAGACACAGAAATTGTATCGGAATTAAATACAAAAGGCACAATGGCGACTTAAGTACAAGAAGACTGACTCTTCTTACTGACTATGCTTTGAACCATTCATGTTACATTAGTTATAGATTCCGGTGCTTCACTTCAGGTTTACTGTATCCCTCTGACCTTCTTATTGACGATGAAACACAGAAATTTCATCGGAGTTAAATACAAAAGACACAATGCCCACTTAAGTACAAGAAAACTGACTCCTCTTACCGTCAATGCTTTGAACCATTTCTGTGACACTAGTAATAGATTCCGATGCTTCACTCCAGGTTTACAGTATCCCTTGGACCTTCTTATTGACGATGACACACAAAAATTGCATCGCAATTAAATAAAAAAGGCAGAATGCCGACTTAAGTACAAGAAGACTGACTCTACTTACTGTCTATGTTGGAACCATTCCTGTGACACTAGTTATAGATTCCGAAGCTTCACTCCAGGTTTACTATATCCCTTGGACCTTCTTATTGACGATGAAACACAGAAATTGCATAGGAATTAAATAGAAAAGGCACAAGGCCGACTTAAGTACAAGAAGACTGACTCTTCCTACTGTCTATGTTTTGAACCATTCCTGTGACACTAGTTATAGATTCCGATGCTTCACTTTAGGTTTACTGTATCCCTCTTACCTTCTTATTGACGATGAAACACAGAATTTGCATCGGACTTAAATACAAAAGGCACAATGCCGACATAAGTACAAGAAGACTGACTCTTCTTACTGACTATGTTTTGATTCATTCCAGTGACACTAGTTATAGATTCCGATGCTTCACACCAGGTTTACTGTATCCCTTGGACCTTCTTATTGACAATGAAACACAGAAATTGCATCGGAATTAAATACGAAAGGCATAATGCCGACTTAAGTACAAGAATATTGACTCTTCTTACTGACTATGTTTTGAACCATTTCTGTGACACTAGTTATAGATTCCGATGCTTCACTCCCGGTTTACTGTATCCCTTGGACCTTCTAATCGACGATGAAACACAGAAATTGCATCGGAATTAAATACAAAAGGCACAATGCCGACTTTAGTACAAGAAGACTGAGTGTTGTTACTGACTATGTTTTGAACCATTCCTGGGACACTAGTTATAGATTCCGATGCTTCACTATAGATGTACTGTATCCTTCTGACGTTCTTATTGACTATGAAACACAGAAATTGTGTCGGAATTAAATACAAAATGCACAATGCCGAATTAAGTACAAGAAGACTGACTCTTCTTATTGTCTGTGTTTTGAACCATTCCTTTGACACTAGTAATAGATTCCGATGCTTCACTCTAGGTTTTCTGTATCCCTTGGACCTTCTTATTGACGATGAACCACAGAAATTGCATCGGAATTAAATAAAAGAGGCACAATGCCGACTTAAGTACAAGAAGACTGACTCATGTTACTGTCTATCTTTTGAACCATTCCTGTGACACTAGTTACAGATTCCGATGCTTCCCTGCAGGTTTACTGTATCCCTGTAACCTTTCTATTGACGATGAAACACAGAAATTGCATCGGAATTAAATACAATGGGCATAATGCCGACTTAAGTACAAGAACACTGACTCTTCTTACTGACTATGCTTTGAACCATTCCTGTGACACTAGTTATGGATTCCGATGCTTCACTTCAGATTTACTGTATCCCTCTGACGTTCTTATTGACGATGAAACACAGAAATTGCGTCGGAATTAAATACAAAATGCACAATGCCGAATTATGTACAAGAAGACTGACTCTTCTTGCTGTCTATGTTTTGAACTATTCCTGTGACACTAGTAATAGATTCCGATGCTTCACTCTTGGTTTACTGTATCCCTTGGACCTTCTTATTGACGATGAAAGACAGCAATTGCTTGGGAATTAATTAGAGAAGGCACAATGCCGACTTAAGTTCAAGAAGACTGACTCTTCCGAATTTCTATGTTTTTACCATTCCTGTGACCCTAGTCATAGATTCCGATGCTTCACTTCAGGTTTACTGTATCCCTCTGACCTTCTTATTGACGATGAAACACAGAAATTGCAACGGAATTAAATACAAAAGGCACAGTGCCGAAATAAGTACAAGAAGACTGACTCTTCTTACTGTCTATGTTTTGAACTATTAATGTGACGCTACTAATAGATTCCGATGCATCACTCTTGGTTTACTGTATCCCTTGGACCCTCTTAATGACGATGAAACACAGAAATTGCATCGGAATTAAATACAAAAGGCACAATGCCGACTTTAGTACAAGAAGACTGACTGCTCTTACTGACTATGCTTTGAACCATTCCTGTGACTCTAGTTATAGATTCCGATGCTTCACTTCAGATTTACTGTATCCCTCTGACGTTCTTATTGACGATGAAACACAGAAATTGCGTTGGATTTAAATACAAAATGCACAATGCCGAATTATGTACAAGAAGACTGACTGTACTTACTGTCTATGTGTTGAACCATTCCTGTGACACTAGTATTAGATTCCGATGCTTCACTCTAGGTTTACTGTATCCCTTGGACCCTATTATTGACGATGAAACACAGAAATTGCATCGGAATTAAATAAAATAGGCACAATGCCGACTTAAGTACAAGAAGACTGACGCATCTTAATGTCTATGCTTTGAACCATTCCTGTAACACTAGTTACAGATTCCGATGCTTCACTGCAGGTTTACTGTATCCCTGTGACCTTCTTATTGGCGATGAAACACAGAAATTGCATCGAAATTAAATACAAAAGGCACAATGCCGACTTAAGTACAAGAAGACTGACTCTTCCTACTGTCTATGTTTTGAACCATTCCTGTGACACTAGTTATAGATTCCGATGCTTCACTTTAGGTTTACTGTATCCCTCTTACCTTCTTATTGACGATGAAACACAGAATTTGCATCGGACTTAAATACAAAAGGGACAATGCCGACATAAGTACAAGAAGACTGACTCTTCTTACTGACTATGTTTTGATTCATTCCCGTGACACTAGTTATAGATTCCGATGCTTCACTCCAGGTTTACTGTATTCCTTGAACCTTCTTATTGACGATGAAACACAGAAATATCATCGGAAATAAATACAAAAGGCACAATGGCGACTTATGTACAAGAAGACTGACTCTTCTTACTGACTATGTTTTGAACCATTTCTGTGACACTAGTTATGGATTCCGATGCTTCACTTCAGATTTACTGTATCCCTCTGACGCTCTTATTGACGATGAACCACAGAAATTGCGTCGGATTTAAATACAAAATGCACAATGCCGATTTATGTACAAGAAGACTGACTCTTCTTACTGTCTATGTTTTGAACCATTCCTGTGACACTAGTAATAGATTCCGATGCTTCACTCTTGGTTTACTGTATCCCTTGGACCCTCTTAATGACGATGAAACACAGAAATTGCATCGGAATTAAATACAAATGGCACATTGCCGACTTTGGTACAAGAAGACTGACTCTTCTTACTGACTATGTTTTGATTCATTCCTGTGACACTAGTTATAGATTCCGATGCTTCACACCAGGTTTACTGTATCCCTTGGACCTTCTTATTGACGATGAAACACAGAAATTGGATCGGAATTAAATACAAAAGGCACAATGCCGACTTAAGTACAAGAAGACTGACTGTTCTTACTGACAATGTTTTTTTAACCATTTCTGTGACACTAGTTATGAATTCCAATGCTTCACTCCCGGTTTACTGTATCAGTTGGACCTTCTTATTGACGAGGATACACAGAAATTGCATCGGAATTAAATACAAAAGGCACAATGCCGACTTTAGTACAAGATGACTGACTGTACTTACTGTCTATGTTTTGAACCATTCCTGTGACACTAGTAATAGATTCCGATGCTTCACTCTAGGTTTACTGTATCCCTTGGACCTTCTTATTGACGATGAAACACAGAAAATGCATCGGAATTAAATAAAAAAGGCACAATCCCGACTTAAGTACAAGAAGACTGACTCATCTTACTGTCTCTGTTTTGAACCATTCCTGTGACACTAGTTACAGTTTCCGATGCTTCACAGCAGGTTTACTGTATCCCTGTGACCTTCTTATTGACGATGAAACACAGAAATTGCATCGGAATTAAATACAAAAGGCACAATGCCGACTTAAGTACATGAACACTGACTCTTCTTACTGACTATGCTTTTAACCATTCCTGTGACACTAGTTATAGATTCCGATGCTTCACTTCAGGTTTACTGTATCCCTTGGACCGTCTTATTGACGATGAAACACAGCAATTGCATCGGAATTAATTAGAGAAGGCACAATGACGACTTAAGTACAAGAAGACTGACTCTTCCTACTTTCTATGTTTTTACCATTCCTGTGACACTAGTTATAGATTCCGATGCTTCACTTCAGGTTTACTGTATCCCTCTGACCTTCTTATTGACGATGAAACACAGAAATTGCAACGGAATTAAATACAAAAGGGACAATGCCGACTTAAGTACAAGAAGACTGACTCTTCTTCTGACTATGCTTTGAACCATTCCTGTGATACTAGTTATAGAATTCGATGCTTCACTTCAGGTTTACTGTATCCCTCTAACCTTCTTATTGACGATGAACCACAGAAATTGCATCGGAATTAAATGCAAAAGGCACAATGCCGAATTAAGTACAAGAAGACTGACTCTTCTTACTGTCTATGTTTTGAACCATTCCTGTGAGACTAGTAATAGATTCCGATGCTTCACTCTTGGTTTACTGTATCCCTTGGACCCTCTTAATGACGATGAAACTCAGAAATTGCATCGGAATTAAATACAAAAGGCACATTGCCGACTTTGGTACAAGAAGACTGACTCTTCTTTCTGACTATGATTTAATTCATTCCTGTGACACTTGTTATAGATTCCGATGCTTCACACCAGGTTTACTGTATCCCTTGGACCTTCTAATCGACGATGAAACACAGAAATTGCATCGGAATTAAATACAAAATGCACAATGCCGAATTAAGTACAAGAAGACTGACTCTTCTTATAGTCTATGTGTTGAACCATTCCTTTGACACTAGTAATAGATTCCGATGCTTCACTCTAGGTTTACTGTATCCCTTGGACCTTCTTATTGACGATGAAACACAGAAATTGCATCGTAATTAAATAAAAAAGGCACAATGCCGACTTAAGAACAAGAAGACTGACTCATGTTACTGTCTATGTTTTGAACCATTCCTGTGACACTAGTTACAGATTCCGATGCTTCCCTGCAGGTTTAATGTATCCCTGTGACCTTTCTATTGACGATGAAACACAGAAATTGCATCGGAATTAAATACAATGGGCACAATGCCGACTTAAGTACAAGAACACTGACTCTTCTTACTGACTATGCTTTGAACCATTCCTGTGACACTAGTTATGGATTCCGATGCTTCACTTCAGATTTACTGTATCCCTCTGACGTTCTTATTGACGATGAAACACAGAAATTGCGTCGGAATTAAATACAAAATGCACAATGCCGAATTATGTACAAGAAGACTGACTCTTCTTACTGTCTATGTTTTGAACTATTCCTGCGACACTAGTAATAGATTCCGATGCTTCACTCTTGGTTTACTGTATCTCTTGGACCCTCTTAATGACGATGAAACACAGAAATTGCGTCGGAGTTTAACACAAAAGGCACATTGCCGACTTTGGTATAAGAAGACTGACTCTTCTTACTGACTATGTTTTGATTCATTCCTGTGGCACTAGTTATAGATTCCGATACTTCGGTCTAGGTTTACTGTATCCCTTGGACATTCTTATTGACGATGAAACACAGAAATTGCATCGGAATTAAATAAAAAAGGCACAAAGGCGACTTAAGTACAAAGACACTGACTCTTCTTACTGACTATGCTTTGAACCATTTCTGTGACACTAGTTATAGATTCCGATGCTTCACTCCCAGTTTACTGTATCCCTTGGACCTTCTTATTGACGATGAAACACAGAAATTGCATCGTAAGTAAATACAAAAGGCACAATGCCGACTTTAGTACAAGAAGACTGACTGCTCTTACTGACTATGTTTTGAACCATTCCTGTGACACTAGTTATAGATTCCGATGCTTCACTTCAGATTTACTGTATCCCTCTGACGTTCTTATTGACGATGAAACACAGAAATTGCGTCGGAATTAAATACAAAATGCACAATGCCGAATTAAGTACAAGAAGACTGACTCTTCTTACTGTCTATGTTTGAACCATTTCTGTGACTCTAGTAATTGTTTCCGATGCTTCACTCTAGGGTTACTGTATCCCTTGGACCTTCTTATTGACGATGAAACACAGAAATTGCATCGGAATTAAATAAAAAATTCACAATGCCGACCTAAGTACAAGAAGACTGACTCATCTTACTGTCTATGTTTTGAACCATTCCTGTGACACTAGTTACTGATTCCGATGCTTCACTGCAGGTTTACTGTACCCCTCTGACCTTCTTATTAACGATGAAACACATAAATTGCATCAAAATTAAATCCAAAAGGCACAATGCCGAAATAAGTACAAGATGACTGACTCTTCTTACTGTCTATGATTTGAACCATTCCTGTGACACTAGTTATAGATTCCGATGCTTCACTCCAGGTTTACTGTCCTCTTGGACCTTCTTATTTACGATGAACCACAGAAATTGCATCGGAATTATATAGAGAATGCACAATGCCGACTTAAGTACAAGAAGACTGACTCTTCTTACTTTCTATGTTTTTACCATTCCTGTGACACTAGTTATAGATTCCTACGCTTCACTTCAGGTATACTGTATCCCTCTGACCTTCTTATTGACGATGAAACACAGAAATGGCAACGGAATTAAATACAAAAGGGACAATGCCGACTTCAGTACAAGAAGACTGACTCTTCTTCTGTCTATGTTTTGAACCATTCCTGTGACACTAGTTAAAGATTTCGATGCTTCACTTCAGGTTTACTGTATCTCTTGGACCTTCTTATTGACGATGAAACACAGAAATGGCATCGGAATTATATACAAAAGGCACAATGCCGACTTAAGTACAGGAAGACTGACTCATCTTACTGTCTATGTTTTGATCCATTCCAGTGTCACTAGTCACAGATTCCGATGCTTCTATGCAGGTTTACTGTATCCCTTGGACCTTCTTATTGACGATGAAACACAGAAATTGCATCGGAATTAAATTCAAAAGGCACAATTCCGACTTAAGTACAAGAAGACTGACTCTTTTTACAGACTATGTTTTGAACCATTCCTGTGACACTAGTTATAGATTCCATTGCTTCACTGGAGGTTCAATGTATCCCTAGGACTTTTTTATTGACGATGAAACACAGCAATTGCATAGGAATTAAATAGAGAAGGCACAATGCCGACTTAAGTACAAGAAGACTGACTCTTCCTACTTTCTATGTTTTTACCAATCCTGTGACACTAGTTATAGATTCCGATGCTTCGCTTCATGTTTACTGTATCCCTCAGACCTTCTTATTGACGATGAAACACAGAAATTGCATCGGAATAAAATACAAAAGGCACAATGCCGACTTATGTACAAGAAGACTGACTCTTTCTACTGTCTATGATTTGAACCATTCCTGTGTCACTAGTTATAGAATCCGATGCTTCACTCCCGGTTTACTGTATCCCTTGGACCTTCCTATTGACGATGAAATACAGAAATTGCATCGGAATTAAATAGAAAAGGCACAATGCAGACTTAAGTACAAGAAGACTGACTCTTGCTACTGTCTATGTTTTGAACCACTCCTGTGGCACTAGTTATAGATTCCGATACTTCACTTCATGTTTACTGTATCCCTTGGACCGTCTTCTTGACGATGAAACACAGAAATTGCATCGGAAATAAATACAAAAGGCACAATGCCGACTTAAGTACAAGAAGACTGACTCTTCTTACTGACTATGTTTGAACCATTCCTGTGACACTAGTAATAGATTCCGATGCTTCACTTCAGGTTTACTGTATCTCTCTGACCTTCTTATTGACGATGAAACACAGAAATTGCATCGGAATTATATACAAAAGGCAGAATGCCGAATTAAGTACAAGAAGACTGACACTTCTTACTGTCTATGTTTTGAACAATTCATGTGAGTCAAGTTACAGATTCCTATGCTACACTCCAGGTTTACTGTACCCCTTGGACCTTCTTAATGACGATGAAACACAGAAATTGCATCGGAATTAAATACAAAAGGCACAATGGCGACTTAAGTACAAGAAGACTGACTCTTCTTACTGACTATGCTTTGAACCCTTAATGTGACACTAGTTATAGATTCCGGTGTTTCACTTCAGGTTTACTGTATCGATCTGACCTTCTTATTGACGATGAAACACAGAAATTGCATCGGAAATAAATACAAAAGGTACAATGCCGACTTAAGTACAAGAAGACTGACTCTTCTTACTGACTATGTTTTGATCCAATCCTGTGACACTAGTTATAGATTCCGATGCTTCCCTTCAGGTTTACTGTATCCCTCTGACCTTCTTATTGACGATGAAACACAGAAATTGCATCGGAATTAAATACAAAAGGCACAATGCCGAATGAAGTACAATAAGACTGACTCTTCTTACTGTCTATGTTTTGAACCATTCATGTGACACTAGTTATAGATTCCGATGCTTCACTCCAGGTTTATTGTATCTCTTAGAACTTCTTATTGACGATGCAACATAGAAATTGCATCGCAATTAAATGCAAAAGGCACAATAGCGACATAAGTCCAAGAAGACTGACTCTTCTTACTGACTATGCTTTGAACCATTCATGTGACACTAGTTATAGATTCCGGTGTTTCACTTCAGGTTTACTGTATCCCTCTGACCTTCTTATTGACGATGAAACACAGAAATTGCATCGGAAATAAATACAAAGGGCACAATGCCGACATAAGTACAAGAAGACTGACTCTTCTTACCGACTATGTTTTGAACTATTCCTGTGACACTAGTTATAGATTCTGAAGCTTCACTTCAGGTTTACTGTATCCCTTGGACCTTCTTATTGACGATGAAACATAGAGATTGCATCGGAATTAAATAAAATAGGCACAATGCCGACTTAAGTACAAGAAGACTGAGCCTTCTTACTGACTATGCTTTGAACCCTTAATGTGACACTAGTTATAGTTTCCGGTGTTTCACTTCAGGTTTACTGTATCCCCCTGACCTTCATATTGACGATGAAACACAGAATTTGCATCGGAAATAAATACAAAAGGCACAATGCCGACTTAAGTACAAGAAGACTGACCCTTCTTACTGACTATGTTTTGAACCAATCCTGTGACACTAGTTATAGATTCCGATGCTTCACTACAGGTTTACTGTATCCCTCTGGCCTTCTTATTGACGATGAAACACAGAAATTGCATCGGTATTAAATATAAAATGCACAATGCCGAATTAATTACAATAAGACTGACTTTTCTTAATGTCTATGTTTTGAACCATTCATGTGACACTAGTTATAGATTCCGATGCTTCACTCCAGGTTTATTGTATGTCTTAGACCTTCTTATTGACGATGCAACACAGAAATTGCATCGGAATTAAATACAAAAGGCACAATAGCGACATAAGTACAAGAAGACTGACTCTTCTTACTGACTATGCTATGAACCATTCATGTGACACTAGTTATAGATTCCGGAGTTTCACTTCAGGTTAACTGTATCCCTCTGACCTTCTCATTGACGATGAAACACAGAAATTGCATCGGAAATAAATACAAAGGGCACAATGCTGACTTAAGTACAAGATGACTGACTCTTCTTACCGACTATGTTTTGAACCATTCCTGTGCCACTAGTTATAGATTATGAAGCTTCACTTCAGATTTACTGTATCCCTTGGACCTTCTTATTGACGATGAAACATAGAAAATGCATCGGAATTAAATAAAATAGGCACAATGCCGACTTAAGTACAAGAAGACTGACCCTTCTTACTGACTATGCTTTTTTTACCATTCCTGTGACACTAGTTATAGATTCCGATGCTTCACTTCAGATTTACTGTGTCCCTCTGACCTTCTTATTGACGATGAAACACAGAAATTGCATCGGAATTATATACAAAAGGCACAATGCCGACTTAAGTACAAGAAGACTGATTCTTCTTACTGACTATGTTCTGAACCATTCCTGTGACACTAGTTATAGATTCCGATGTTTCACTTCACGTTTACTGTATCTCTCTGACCTTCTTATTAACGATGAAACACAGAAATTGCATCAAAATTAAATCCAAAAGGCACAGTGCCGAAATAAGTCCAAGAAGACTGACACTTCTTACTGTCTATGATTTGAACCATTCCTGTGACACTAGTTATAGATTCCGATGCTTCACTCCAGGTTTATTCTATCCCTTGGACCTTCTTAGTTACGATGAAACACAGAAATTGCATCGGAATTAAATAGAGAAGGCACAATGCCGACTTAAGTACAAGAAGACTGACTCTTCTTACTGACTATGTTTTGAACCATTCCTGTGACACTAGTTATAGATTCCAATGCTTCACTTCAGGTTTACTGCATTACTCTGACCTTCTGATTAACGATGAAACACAGATATTGCTTCGGAATTAAATCCAAATGCACAGTGCCGAATTAAGTTCAAGAAGACTGACGCTTCTTACTGTGTATGATTTGAACCATTCCTGTGACACTAGTTATAGATTCCGATGCTTCACTTCAGGTTTACTGTATCCCTTGGACCTTCTTATTGACAATGAAACACAGCAATTGCATCGGATTTAAATAGAGAAGGCACAATGCCGACTTAAGTACAAGAAGACTGACTCTTCCTACTTTCTATGTTTTTACCATTCCTGTGACACTAGTTATAGATTCCGATGCTTCACTTCAGGTGTACTGTATCCCTCTGACCTTCTTATTGACGATGAAACACAGTAATTGCAACGGAATTAAATACAAAAGGTACAATGCCGACCTAAGTACAAGAAGACTGACTCATCTTACTGTCTATGATTTGAACCAATCCTGTGACACTAGTTATAGATTCCGATGATTCACTCCAGGTTTACTGTATCCCTTGGACCTTCTTATTGACGACGAAACACAGAAATTGCATCGGAATTAAATATAAAAGGCACAATGCCGACTTAAGTACAGGAATACAGACTCATCTTACTGTCTATGTTTTGAACCATTCCTGTGACACTAGTCACAGATTCCGATGCTTGTATGCAGGTTTACTGTATCCCTTGGACCTTCTTATTGACGATGAAACACAGAAATTGCATCGGAATTAAATACAAAAGGCACAATTCCGACTTAAGTACAAGAAGACTAACTCTTCTTACAGACTATGTTTTGAACCATTCCTGTGACACTAGTTATAGAATCCATTGCTTCACTGGAGGTTTAATGTATCCCTAGGACTTTCTTATTGACAATGAAACACAGCAATTGCATAGGAATTAAATAGAGAAGGCACAATGCCGACTTAAGTACAGGAAGACTACTTTCCTTCTTTCTATGTTTTTACCATTCCTGTGACACTTGTTATAGAATCCGATGCTTCACTTCAGGTTTACTGTATCCCTCAGACCTTCTTATTGACGATGAAACACAGAAATTGCATCGGAATAAAATACAAAAGGCACAATGCCGACTTATGTACAAGAAGACTGACTCTCTCTACTGTCTATGATTTGAACCATTCCTGTGTCACTAGTTATAGATTCCGATGCTTCACTCCCGGTTTACTGTATCCCTTATACCATCCTATTGACGATGAAACACAGAAATTGCATCGGAATCAAATAGAAAAGGCACAATGCAGACTTAAGTACAAGAAGACTGACTCTTCCTACTGTCTATGTTTTGAACCACTCCTGTGGCACTAGTTATAGAATCCGATACTTCACTTCAAGTTTACTGTATCCCTTAGACCGTCTTCTTGACGATGAAACACAGAAATTGCATCTGAAATAAATACAAAAGGCACAATGCCGTCTTAAGTACAAGAAGACTGACTCTTCTTACTGACTATGTTTTGAACCATTCCTGTGACACTAGTAATAGATTCCGATGCTTCAGTTCAGGTTTACTGTATCTCTCTGACCTTCTTATTGACGATGAAACACAGAAATTGCATCGGAATTACATACAAAAGGCAGAATGCCGAATTAAGTACAAGAAGACTGACACTTCTTACTGTCTATGTTTTGAACAATTCATGTGAGACAAGTTACAGATTCCTATGCTACACTCCAGGTTTACTGTACCCCTTGGACCTTCTTATTGACGATGAAACACAGAAATTGCATCGGAATTAAATACAAAAGGCACAATGGCGATTTAAGTACAAGAAGACTGACTCTTCTTACTGACTATGCTTTGAACCCTTAATGTGACACTAGTTATAGATTCCGGTGTTTCACTTCAGGTTTACTGTATCGATCTGACCTTCTTATTGACGATGAAACACAGAAATTGCATCGGAAATAAATACAAAAGGCACAATGCCGACTTAAGTACAAGAAGACTGACTCTTCTTACTGACTATGTTTTGATCCAATCCTGTGACACTAGTTATAGATTCCGATGCTTCCCTTCAGGTTTACTGTATCCCTCTGACCTTCTTATTGACGATGAAACACAGAAATTGCATCGGAATTAAATACAAAAGGCACAATGCCGAATGAAGTACAATAAGACTGACCCTTCTTACTGACTATGTTTTGAACCAATCCTGTGACACTAGTTATAGATTCCGATGCTTCACTACAGGTTTACTGTATCCCTCTGGCCTTCTTATTGACGATGAAACACAGAAATTGCATCGGTATTAAATATAAAATGCACAATGCCGAATTAATTACAATAAGACTGACTCTTCTTAATGTCTATGTTTTGAACCATTCATGTGACACTAGTTATAGATTCCGATGCTTCACTCCAGGTTTATTGTATGTCTTAGACCTTCTTATTGACGATGCAACACAGAAATTGCATCGGAATTAAATACAAAAGGCACAATAGCGACATAAGTACAAGAAGACTGACTCTTCTTACTGACTATGCTATGAACCATTCATGTGACACTAGTTATAGATTCCGGAGTTTCACTTCAGGTTAACTGTATCCCTCTGACCTTCTCATTGACGATGAAACACAGAAATTGCATCGGAAATAAATACAAAGGGCACAATGCTGACTTAAGTACAAGAAGACTGACTCTTCTTACCGACTATGTTTTGAACCATTCCTGTGCCACTAGTTATAGATTATGAAGCTTCACTTCAGATTTACTGTATCCCTTGGACCTTCTTATTGACGATGAAACATAGAAAATGCATCGGAATTAAATAAAATAGGCACAATGCCGACTTAAGTACAAGAAGACTGACCCTTCTTACTGACTATACTTTTTTTACCATTCCTGTGACACTAGTTATAGATTCCGATGCTTCACTTCAGGTTTATTCTATCCCTTGGACCTTCTTAGTTACGATGAAACACAGAAATTGCATCGGAATTAAATAGAGAAGGCACAATGCCGACTTAAGTACAAGAAGACTGACTCTTCTTACTGACTATGTTTTGAACCATTCCTGTGACACTAGTTATAGATTCCAATGCTTCACTTCAGGTTTACTGCATTACTCTGACCTTCTGATTAACGATGAAACACAGATATTGCTTCGGAATTAAATCCAAATGCACAGTGCCGAATTAAGTTCAAGAAGACTGACGCTTCTTACTGTGTATGATTTGAACCATTCCTGTGACACTAGTTATAGATTCCGATGCTTCACTTCAGGTTTACTGTATCCCTTGGACCTTCTTATTGACAATGAAACACAGCAATTGCATCGGAATTAAATAGAGAAGGCACAATGCCGACTTAAGTACAAGAAGACTGACTCTTCCTACTTTCTATGTTTTTTCCATTCCTGTGACACTAGTTATAGATTCCGATGCTTCACTTCAGGTGTACTGTATCCCTCTGACCTTCTTATTGACGATGAAACACAGTAATTGCAACGGAATTAAATACAAAAGGTACAATGCCGACCTAAGTACAAGAAGACTGACTCATCTTACTGTCTATGATTTGAACCAATCCTGTGACACTAGTTATAGATTCCGATGATTCACTCCAGGTTTACTGTATCCCTTGGACCTTCTTATTGACGACGAAACACAGAAATTGCATCGGAATTAAATATAAAAGGCACAATGCCGACTTAAGTACAGGAATACTGACTCATCTTACTGTCTATGTTTTGAACCATTCCTGTGACACTAGTCACAGATTCCGATGCTTGTATGCAGGTTTACTGTATCTCTTGGACCTCCTTATTGACGATGAAACACAGAAATTGCATCGGAATTAAATACAAAAGGCACAATTCCGACTTAAGTACAAGAAGACTAACTCTTCTTACAGGCTATGTTTTGAACCATTCCTGTGACACTAGTTATAGAATCCATTGCTTCACTGGAGGTTTAATGTATCCCTAGGACTTTCTTATTGACAATGAAACACAGCAATTGCATAGGAATTAAATAGAGAAGGCACAATGCCGACTTAAGTACAGGAAGACTACTTTCCTTCTTTCTATGTTTTTACCATTCCTGTGACACTTGTTATAGAATCCGATGCTTCACTTCAGGTTTACTGTATCCCTCAGACCTTCTTATTGACGATGAAACACAGAAATTGCATCGGAATAAAATACAAAAGGCACAATGCCGACTTATGTACAAGAAGACTGACTCTCTCTACTGTCTATGATTTGAACCATTCCTGTGTCACTAGTTATAGATTCCGATGCTTCACTCCCGGTTTACTGTATCCCTTATACCATCCTATTGACGATGAAACACAGAAATTGCATCGGAATCAAATAGAAAAGGCACAATGCAGACTTAAGTACAAGAAGACTGACTCTTCCTACTGTCTATGTTTTGAACCACTCCTGTGGCACTAGTTATAGAATCCGATACTTCACTTCAGGTTTACTGTATCCCTTGGACCGTCTTCTTGACGATGAAACACAGAAATTGCATCTGAAATAAATACAAAAGGCACAATGCCGTCTTAAGTACAAGAAGACTGACTCTTCTTACTGACTATGTTTTGAACCATTCCTGTGACACTAGTAATAGATTCCGATGCTTCAGTTCAGGTTTACTGTATCTCTCTGACCTTCTTATTGACGATGAAACACAGAAATTGCATCGGAATTACATACAAAAGGCAGAATGCCGAATTAAGTACAAGAAGACTGACACTTCTTACTGTCTATGTTTTGAACAATTCATGTGAGACAAGTTACAGATTCCTATGCTACACTCCAGGTTTACTGTACCCCTTGGACCTTCTTATTGACGATGAAACACAGAAATTGCATCGGAATTAAATACAAAAGGCACAATGACGACTTAAGTACAAGAAGACTGACTCTTCTTACTGACTATGCTTTGAACCCTTAATGTGACACTAGTTATAGATTCCGGTGTTTCACTTCAGGTTTACTGTATCGATCTGACCTTCTTATTGACGATGAAACACAGAAATTGCATCGGAAATAAATACAAAAGGCACAATGCCGACTTAAGTACAAGAAGACTGACTCTTCTTACTGACTATGTTTTGATCCAATCCTGTGACACTAGTTATAGATTCCGATGCTTCCCTTCAGGTATACTGTATCCCTCTGACCTTCTTATTGACGATGAAACACAGAAATTGCATCGGAATTAAATACAAAAGGCACAATGCCGAATGAAGTACAATAAGACTGACTCTTCTTAATGTCTATGTTTTGAACCATTCATGTGATACTAGTTATAGATTTCGATGCTTCACTCCAGGTTTATTGTATCTCTTAGAACTTCTTATTGACGATGCAACATAGAAATTGCATCGGAATTAAATGCAAAAGGCACAATAGCGACATAAGTCCAAGAAGACTGACTCTTCTTTCTGACTATGCTTTGAACTATTCATGTGACACTAGTTATAGATTCCGGTGTTTCACTTCAGGTTTACTGTATCCCTCTGACCTTCTTATTGACGATGAAACACAGAAATTGCATCGGAAATAAATACAAAGGGCACAATGCCGACTTAAGTACAAGAAGACTGACTCTTCTTACCGACTATGTTTTGAACTATTCCTGTGACACTAGTTATAGATTCTGATGCTTCACTTCAGGTTTACTGTATCCCTTGGACCTTCTTATTGACGATGAAACATAGAGATTGCATCGGAATTAAATAAAATAGGCACAATGCCGACTTAAGTACAAGAAGACTGAGCCTTCTTACTGACTATGCTTTGAACCCTTAATGTGACACTAGTTATAGTTTCCGGTGTTTCACTTCAGGTTTACTGTATCCCTCTGACCTTCTTATTGACGATGAAACACAGAATTTGCATCGGAAATAAATACAAAAGGCACAATGCCGACTTAAGTACAAGAAGACTGACCCTTCTTACTGACTATGTTTTGAACCAATCCTGTGACACTAGTTATAGATTCCGATGCTTCACTTCAGGTTTACTGTATCCCTCTGGCCTTCTTATTGACGATGAAACACAGAAATTGCATCGGAATTAAATACAAAATGCACAATGCCGAATTAATTACAATAAGACTGACTCTTCTTACTGTCTATGTTTTGAACCATTCATGTGACACTAGTTATAGATTCCGATGCTTCACTCCAGGTTTATTGTATGTCTTAGACCTTCTTATTGACGATGCAACACAGAAATTGCATCGGAATTAAATACAAAAGGCACAATAGCGACATAAGTACAAGAAGACTGACTCTTCTTACTGACTATGCTATGAACCATTCATGTGACACTAGTTATAGATTCCGGTGTTTCACTTCAGGTTAACTGTATCCCTCTGACCTTCTCATTGACAATGAAACACAGAAATTGCATCGGAAATAAATACAAAGGGCACAATGCTGACTTAAGTACAAGAAGACTGATTCTTCTTACTGACTATGTTTTGAACCATTCCTGTGACACTAGTTATAGATTCCGATGTTTCACTTCACGCTTACTGTATCCCTCTGACCTTCTTATTAACGATGAAACACAGAAATTGCATCAAAATTAAATCCAAAAGGCACAGTGCCGAAATAAGTCCAAGAATACTGACACTTCTTACTGTCTATGATTTGAACCATTCCTGTGACACTAGTTATAGATTCCGATGCTTCTCTCCAGGTTTATTCTATCCCTTGGACCTTCTTAGTTACGATGAAACACAGAAATTGCATCGGAATTAAATAGAGAAGGCACAATGCCGACTTAAGTACAAGAAGACTGACTCTTCATACTTTCTATGTTTTTACCATTCCTGTGACACTAGTTATAGATTCCTATGCTTCACTTCAGGTTTACTGTATCCCTCTGACATTCTTATTGACGATGAAACACAGAAATGGCAACGGAATTAAATACAAAAGGGACAATGCCGACTTCAGTACAAGGAGACTGACTCTTCTTCTGTCTATGTTTTGAACCATTCATGTGACACTAGTTATAGATTCCGATGCTTCACTCCAGGTTTATTGTATCTCTTAGATCTTCTTATTGACGATGCAACATAGAAATTGCATCGGAATTAATTACAAAAGGCACAATAGCAACATAAGTCCAAGAAGACTGACTCTTCTTACTGACTATGCTTTGAACCATTCATGTGACACTAGTTATAGATTCCGGTGTCTCACTTCAGGTTTACTGTATCCCTCTGACCTTCTTATTGACGATGAAACACAGAAATTGCATCGGAAATAAATACAAACGGCACAATGCCGACTTAAGTACAAGAAGACTGACTCTTCCTACCGACTATGTTTTGAACCATTCCTGTGACACTAGTTATAGATTCTGAAGCTTCACTTCATGTTTACTGTATCCCTTGGACCTTCTTATTGACGATTAAACATAGAAATTGCATCGGAATTAAATAAAATAGGCACAATGCCGACTTAAGTACAAGAAGACTGACCCTTCTTACTGACTATGCTTTGAACCATTCCTGTGACACTACTTATAGATTCCGACGCTTCACTTCAGATTTACTGTATCCCTCTGACCTTCTTCTTGACGATGAAACAAAGAAATTTCATCGGAATTAAATACAAAAGACACAATGCCCACTTCAGTACAAGAAAACTGACTCTTCTTACTGTCTTTGCTTTGAACCATTCCTGTGACACTAGTTATAGATTCCGATGCTTCACTCCAGGTTTACTGTATCCCTTGGACCTTCTCATTGACGAGGAAACACAGAAATTGCATCGGAATTATATACAAATAGCACAATGCCGACTTAAGTACAAGAAGACTGATTCTTCTTACTGACTATGATTTGAACCATTCCTGTGACACTAGTTATAGATTCCGATGCTTCAATTCAGGTTTACTGTATCCCTTGGACCTTCTTATTGACAATGAAACACAGCAATTGCATCGAACTTAAATAGAGAAGGCACAATGCCGACTTAAGTACAAGAAGACTGACTCTTCCTTCTTTCTATGTTTTTACCATTCCTGTGACACTAGTTATAGATTCCGATGCTTCACTTCAGGTGTACTGTATCCCTCTGACCTTCTTATTGACGATGAAACACAGTAATTGCAACGGAATTAAATACAAAATGTACAATGCCGACTTAAGTACAAGAAGACTGACTCTTCTTACAGTCTATGATTTGAACCATTCCTCTGACACTAGTTATAGATTCCGATGATTAACTCCAGGTTTACTGTATCCCTTGGACCTTCTTATTGACGACGAAACACAGAAATTGCATCGGAATTAAATAAAAAAGGCACAATGCCGACTTAAGTACAAGAAGACTGACTCATCTTACTGTCTATGTTTTGATCCATTCCTGTGACACTAGTCACAGATTCCGATGCTTCTATGCAGGTTTACTGTATCCCTCTGACCTTCTTATTGACGATGAAACACAGAAATTGCATCGGAAATATATACAAAGGGCACAATGCCGACTTAAGTACAAGAAGACTGGCTCTTCTTACCGACTATGCTTTGAACCATTCCTGTGACACTAGTTATTGATTCTGAAGCTTCACTTCAGGTTTACTGTATCCCTTGGACCTTCTTATTGACGATGACACATAGAAATTGCATCGGAATTATATAAAATAGGCACAATGCCGAATTAATTACAATAAAACTGACTCTTCTTACTGTCTATGTATTGAACCATTCATGTGACACTAGTTATAGATTCCGATGCTTCACTCCAGGTTTATTGTATCTCTTAGACCTTCTTATTGGCGATGCAACACAGAAATTGCATCGGAATTAAATACAAAATGCACAATGCCGACTTATGTACAAGAAGACTGACTCTTTCTACTGTCTATGATTTGAACCATTCCTGTGTCACTAGTTATAGATTCCGATGCTTCACTCCCGGTTTACTGTATCCCTTGGACCTTCCTATTGACGATGAAACATAGAAATTGCATCGGAATTAAATAGAAAAGGCACAATGCAGACTTAAGTACAAGAAGACTGACTCTTATTACTGTCTATGTTTTGAACCACTCCTGAGGCACTAGTTATAGATTCCGATACTTCACTTCAGGTTTACTGTATCCCTTGGACCGTCTTCTTGACGATGAAACACAGAAATTGCATCAGGAATAAATACAAAAGGCACAATGATGACTTAAGTACAAGAAGACTGACTCTTCTTACTGACTATGTTTGGAACCATTCCTGTGACACTAGTAATAGATACCGATGCTTCACTTCAGGTTTACTGTACCCTTGGACCGTCTTATTGACGATGAAACACAGAAATTGCATCGGAATTAAATACAAAAGGCACAATGGCGACTTAAGTACTAAAAGACTGACTCTACTTACTGACTATGCTTTGAACCCTTAATGTGACACTAGTTATAGATTCCGGTGTTTCACTTCAGGTTTACTGTATCGATCTGACCTTCTTATTGACGATGAAACACAGAAATTGCATCGGAAATAAATACAAAAGGCACAATGCCGACTTAAGTACAAGAAGACTGACCCTTCTTACTGACTATGATATGAACCAATCCTGTGACACTAGTTATAGATTCCGATGCTGCACTTCAGGTTTAATGTATCCCTCTGACCTTCTTATTGACGATGAAACACAGAAATTGCATCGGAATTAAATACAAAAGACACAATGCCGAATTAAGTACAATAAGACTGACTCTTCTTACTGTCTATGTTTTGAACCATTCATGTGACACTAGTTATAGATTCCGATGCTTCACTCCAGGTTTATTGTATCTCTTAGAACTTATTATTGACGATGCAACATAGAAATTGCATCGTAATTAAATGCAAAAGGCACAATAGCGACATAAGTCCAAGAAGACTGACTCTTCTTACTGACTATGCTTTGAAACATTCATGTGACATTAGTTATGGATTCCGGTGTTTCACTTCAGGTTTACTGTATCCCTCTGACCTTCTTATTGACGATGAAACACAGAAATTGCATCGGAAATAAATACAAAGGGCACAATGCCGACTTAAGTACAAGAAGACTGACTCTTCTTACCGACTATGCTTTGAACCATTCCTGTGACACTAGTTATAGATTCTGAAGCTTCACTTCAGGTTTACTGTATCCCTTGGACCTTCTTATTGACGATGAAACATAGAAATTGCATCGGAATTAAATAAAATAGGCACAATGCCGAATTAATTACAATAAAACTGACTCTTCTTACTGTCTATGTGTTGAACCATTCATGTGACACTAGTTATAGATTCCGATGCTTCACTCCAGGTTTATTGTATCTCTTAGACCTTCTTATTGGCGATGCAACACAGAAATTGCATCGGAATTAAATACAAAAGGCACAATAGCGGCATAAGTACAAGAAGACTGATTCTTCTTACTGACTATGCTATGAACCATTCATGTGACACTAGTTATAGATTCCGGTGTTTCACTTCAGGTTAACTGTATCCCTCTGACCTTCTTATTGACGATGAAACACAGAAATTGCATCGGAAATAAATACAAAGTGCACAATGCCGACTTAAGTACAAGAAGACTGACTCTTCCTACCGACTATGTTTTGAACCATTCCTGTGACACTAGTTATAGATTCCGATGCTTCACTTCAGATTTACTGTATCCCTCTGACCTTCTTATTGACGATGAAACACAGAAATTTCATCGGAATTAAATACAAAAGAAACAATGCCCACTTAAGTACAAGAAAACTGTCTCTTCCTACTGTCTTTGCTTTGAACCATTCCTGTGACACTAGTTATAGATTCCGATGCTTCACTCCAGGTTTACTGTATCCCTTGGACCTTCTTATTGACGATGAAACACAGAAATTGCATCGGAATTATATACAAAAGGCACGATGACGACTTAAGTACAAGAAGACTGATTTTTCTTACTGACTATGTTTTGAACCATTCCTGTGACACTAGTTATAGATTCCGATGCTTCACTCCAGGTTTACTGTATCCCTTGGACCTCCTTATTTACGATGAAACATAGAAATTGCATCGGAATTAAATAGAGAAGGCACAATGCCGACTTAAGTACAAGAAGACTGACTCTTCCTACTTTCTATGTTTTTACTATTCCTGTGACACTAGTTATAGATTCCGATGCTTCTCTTCAAGTTTACTGTATCCCTCTGACCATCTTATTGACGATGAAACACAGAAATTGCAACGGAATTAAATACAAAAGGGACAATGCCGACTTAGATACAAGAAGACTGGCTCTTCTTCTGTCTATGTTTTGAACCATTCCTGTGACACTAGTTATAGATTTCTATGCTTCACTTCAGGTTTACTGTATCTCTTGGACCTTCTTGTTTGTGATGAAACACAGATATTGCATCGGAATTTAATTCAAAAGGCACAATGGCGACTTAAGTAAAAGATGACCGACTCTTCTTACTGACTATGTTTTGAACCATTCCTGTGACACTCGTTATATATTCCGGAGCTTCATTTCAGGTTTACTCTATCCCTTGGACCTACTTATTGACGATGAAACACAATAATTGCATCGGAATTAAATACAAAAGGCACAATGCCGACTTTAGTACAAGAAGACTGACTCTTCTTACTGACTATGTTTTGAACCAATCCTGTGACACTAGTTATAGATTCCGATGCTGCACTTCAGGTTTACTGTATCCCTCTGACCTTCTTATTGACGATGAAACACAGAAATTGCATCGGAATTAAATACAAAAGACACAATGCCGAATTAAGTACAATAAGACTGACTCTTCTTACTGTCTATGTTTTGAACCATTCATGTGACACTAGTTATAGATTCCGATGCTTCACTCCAGGTTTATTGTATCTCTTAGAACTTATTATTGACGATGCAACATAGAAATTGCATCGGAATTAAATGCAAAAGGCACAATAGCGACATAAGTCCAAGAAGACTGACTCTTCTTACTGACTATGCTTTGAAACATTCATGTGACACTAGTTATGGATTCCGGTGTTTCACTTCAGGTTTACTGTATCCCTCTGACCTTCTTATTTACGATGAAACACAGAACTTGCATCGGAAATAAATACAAAGGGCACAATGCCGACTTAAGTACAAGAAGACTGACTCTTCTTACCGACTATGCTTTGAACCATTCCTGTGACACTAGTTATAGATTCTGAAGCTTCACTTCAGGTTTACTGTATCCCTTGGACCTTCTTATTGACGATGAAACATAGAAATTGCATCGGAATTAAATAAAATAGGCACAATGCCGAATTAATTACAATAAAACTGACTCTTCTTACTGTCTATGTTTTGAACCATTCATGTGACACTAGTTATAGGTTCCGATGCTTCACTCCAGGTTTATTGTATCTATTAGACCTTCTTATTGGCGATGCAACACAGAAATTGCATCGGAATTAAATACAAAAGGCACAATAGCGGCATAAGTACAAGAAGACTGACTCTTCTTACTGACTATGCTATGAACCATTCATGTGACACTAGTTATAGATTCCGATGCTTCACTTCAAGTTTACTGTATCCCTCTGACCTTCTTATTGACGATGAAACACAGAAATTTCATCGGAATTAAATACAAAAGACACAATGCCCACTTAAGTACAAGAAAACTGACTCTTCCTACTGTCTTTGCTTTGAACCATTCCTGTGACACTAGTTATAGATTCCCATGCTTCACTCCAGGTTTACTGTATCCCTTGGACCTTCTTAATGACGATGAAACACAGAAATTGCATCGGAATTATATACAAAAGGCACAATGCCGACTTAAGTACAAGAAGACTGATTCTTCTTACTGACTATGTTTTGAACCATTCCTGTGACACTAGTTATAGATTCCGATGCTTCACTCCAGGTTTACTGTATCCCTTGGACCTCCTTATTTACGATGAAACACAGAAATTGCATCGGAATTAAATAGAGAAGGCACAATGCCGACTTAAGTACAAGAAGACTGACTCTTCCTACTTTCTATGTTTTTACTATTCCTGTGACACTAGTTATAGATTCCGATGCTTCTCTTCAAGTTTACTGTATCCCTCTGACCATCTTATTGACGATGAAACACAGAAATTGCAACGGAATTAAATACAAAAGGGACAATGCCAACTTAGATACAAGAAGACTGGCTCTTCTTCTGTCTATGTTTGAACCATTCCTGTGACACTAGTTATAGATTTCTATGCTTCACTTCAGGTTTACTGTATCTCTTGGACCTTCTTGTTTGTGATGAAACACAGATATTGCATCGGAATTTAATACAAAAGGCACAATGGCGACTTAAGTAAAAGATGACTGACTCTTCTTACTGACTATGCTATGAACCATTCATGTGACACTAGTTATAGATTCCGGTGTTTCACTTCAGGTTAACTGTATCCCTCTGACCTTCTTATTGACGATGAAACACAGAAATTGCATCGTAAATTAATACAAAAGGCACAATGCCGACTTAAGTACAAGAAGACTGACTCTTTCTACTGTCTATGATTTGAACCATTCCTGTGTCACTAGTTATAGATTCCGATGCTTCACTCCCGGTTTACTGTATCCCTTGGACCTTCCTATTGACGATGAAACACAGAAATTGCATCGGAATTATATACAAAAGGCAGAATGCCGAATTAAGTACAAGAAGACTGACACTTCTTACTGTCTATGTTTTGAACAATTCATGTGAGACTAGTTACAGATTCCTATGCTACACTCCAGGTCTACTGTACCCCTTGGACCTTCTTATTGACGATGAAACACAGAAATTGCATCGGAATTAAATAGAAAAGGCACAATGGCGACTTAAGTACAAAAAGACTGACTCTACTTACTGACTATGCTTTGAACCCTTAATGTGACACTAGTTATAGATTCCGGTGTTTCACTTCAGGTTTACTGTATCGATCTGACCTTCTTATTGACGATGAAACACAGAAATTGCATCGGAAATAAATACAAAAGGCACAATGCCGACTTAAGTACAAGAAGACTGACTCTTCTTACTGACTATGTTTTGAACCAATCCTGTGACACTAGTTATAGATTCCGATGCTGCACTTCAGGTTTACTGTATCCCTCTGACCTTCTTATTGACGATGAAACACAGAAATTGCATCGGAATTAAATACAAAAGACACAATGCCGAATTAATTACAATAAAACTGACTCTTCTTACTGTCTATGTTTTGAACCATTCATGTGACACTAGTTATAGATTCCGATGCTTCACTCCAGGATTATTGTATCTCTTAGACCTTCTTATTGGCGATGCAACACAGAAATTGCATCGGAATTAAATACAAAAGGCACAATAGCGGCATAAGTACAAGAAGACTGACTCTTCTTACTGACTATGCTATGAACCATTCATGTGACACTAGTTATACATTCCGGTGTTTCACTTCAGGTTAACTGTATCCCTCTGACCTTCTTATAAACGATGAAACACAGAAATTGCATCGGAAATAAATACAAAGGGCACAATGCGGACTTAAGTACAAGAAGACTGACTCTTCCTACCGACTATGTTTTGAACCATTCCTGTGACACTAGTTATAGATTCTGAAGCTTCACTTCAGGTTTACTGTATCCCTTGGACCTTCTTATTGACGATGAAACATAGAAATTGCATCGCAATTAAATAAAATAGGCACAATGCCGACTTAAGAAGACTGACCCTTCTTGCTGACTATGCTTTGAACCATTCCTGTGACACTAGTTATAGATTCCGATGCTTCACTTCAGATTTACTGTATCCCTCTGACCTTCTTATTGACGATGAAACACAGAAATTTCATCGGAATACAATACAAAAGACACAATGCCCACTTAAGTACAAGAAAACTGACTCTTCCTACTGTCTTTGCTTTGAACCATTCCTGTGACACTAATTATAGATTCCGATGCTTCACTCCAGGTTTACTGTATCCCTTGGACCTTCTTATTGACGATGAAACACAGAAATTGCATCGGAATTATATACAAAAGGCACAATGCCGACTTAAGTACAAGAAGACTGATTCTTCTTACTGACTATGTTTTGAACCATTCCTGTGACACTAGTTATAGATTCCGGTGCTTCACTCCAGGTTTACTGTATCCCTTGGACCTCCTTATTTACGATGAAACACAGAAATTGCATCGGAATTAAATAGAGAAGGCACAATGCCGACTTAAGTACAAGGAGACCGACTCTTCCTACTTTCTATGTTTTTACTATTCCTGTGACACTAGTTATAGATTCCGATGCTTCTCTTCAGGTTTACTGTATCCCTCTGACCATCTTATTGACGATGAAACACAGAAATTGCAACGGAATTAAATACAAAAGGGACAATGCCGACTTAGATACAAGAAGACTGGCTCTTCTTCTGTCTATGTTTTGAACCATTCCTGTGACACTAGTTATAGATTTCTATGCTTCACTTCAGGTTTACTGTATCTCTTGGACCTTCTTGTTTGCGATGAAACACAGATATTGCATCGGAATTTAATACAAAAGGCACAATGGCGACTTAAGTAAAAGATGACTGACTCTTCTTACTGACTATGTTTTGAACCATTCCTGTGACACTCGTTATATATTCCGGAGCTTCACTTCAGGTTTACTCTATCCCTTGGACCTACTTATTGACGATGAAACACAGAAATTGCATCGGAATTAAATACAAAAGGCACAATGCCGACTTTAGTACAAGAAGACTGACTCTTCTTACTGACTATGTTTTGAACCATTCCTGTGACACTAGTTATAGATTCCGATGCTTCACTTCAGATTTACTGTATCCCTCTGACGTTCTTATTGACGACGAAACACAGAAATTGCGTTGGAATTAAATACAAATTGCACAATGCCGAATTAAGTACAAGAAGACTGCCTCTTCTTACTGTCTATGTTTTGAACCATTCCTGTGTCACTAGCAATAGATTTCGATGCTTCACTCTAGGTTTACTGTATCCCTTAGACCTTCTTATTGACGATGAAACACAGAAATTGCATCGGAATTAAATACAAAAGGCACAATGCCAACATTAGTACAAGAAGACTAACTCTTCTTACTTACTATGTTTTGATTCATTCCTGTGACATTAGTTATTGATTCCGATGCTTCACTCCAGGTTTACTGTATCCCTTGGTTCTTCTTATTGACGACGAAACACAGAAATTGCATCGGAAATTAATACAAAAGGCACAATGCCGACTTAAGTACAAGATGACTGACTCTTCTTACTGACTATGTTTTGAACCATTTCTGTGACACTAGTTATAGATTCCGATGCTTCACTCCCGGTTTACTGTATCCCTTGGACCTTCTTATTGACGATGAAACACAGAAATTGCATCGGAATTAAATACAAACGGCACAATGCCGACTTCAGTACTAGAAGACTGACTCTTCTTACTGACTATGTTTTGAACCATTCCTGTGACACTAGTTATAGATTCCGATGCTTCACTTGAGATTTACTGTATCCCTCTGACGTTCTTATTGACGATGAAACACAGAAATTGCGTCGGAATTAAATACAAAATGCACAATGCCGAATTAAGTACAAGAGGATGACTCTTCTTACTGTCTATCTTACGAACTATTCCTGTGACACTAGTAATAGATTCCGATGCTTCACTCTAGGTTTACTGTATCCCTTGGACCTGCTTATTGACGATGAAACACAGAAATTGCATCGGAATTAGATAAAAAAAGGCAGAATGTCGACTTAAGTACAAGAAGACTGACTCATCTTACTATGTTTTGTATCATTCCTGTGACACTAGTTACAGATTCCGATGCTTCACTCCAGGTTTACTGTATCCCTTGGACCTCCTTATTTACGATGAAACACAGAAATTGCATCGGAATTAAATAGAGAAGGCACAATGCCGACTTAAGTACAAGGAGACTGACTCTTCCTACTTTCTATGTTTTTACTATTCCTGTGACACTAGTTATAGATTCCGATGCTTCTCTTCAGGTTTACTGTATCGCTCTGACCATCTTATTGACGATGAAACACAGAAATTGCAACGGAATCAAATACAAAAGGGACAATGCCGACTTAGATACAAGAAGACTGGCTCTTCTTCTGTCTATGTTTTGAACCATTCCTGTGACACTAGTTATAGATTTCTATGCTTCACTTCAGGTTTACTGTATCTCTTGGACCTTCTTGTTTGCGATGAAACACAGATATTGCATCGGAATTTAATACAAAAGGCACAATGGCGACTTAAGTACAAGATGACTGACTCTTCTTACTGACTATGTTTTGAACCATTCCTGTGACACTCGTTATATATTCCGGAGCTTCACTTCAGGTTTACTCTATCCCTTGGACCTACTTATTGACGATGAAACACAGAAATTGCATCGGAATGAAATACAAAAGGCACAATGCCGACTTTAGTACAAGAAGACTGACTCTTCTTCCTGACTATGTTTTGAACCATTCCTGTGACACTAGTTATAGATTCCGGTGTTTCACTTCAGGTTAACTGTATCCCTCTGACCTTCTTATTGACGATGAAACACAGAAATTGCATCGGAAATTAATACAAAAGGCACAATGCCGACTTAAGTACAAGAAGACTGACTCTTTCTACTGTCTATGATTTGAACCATTCCTGTGTCACTAGTTATAGATTCCGATGCTTCACTCCCGGTTTACTGTATCCCTTGGACCTTCCTATTGACGATGAAACACAGAAATTGCATCGGAATTATATACAAAAGGCAGAATGCCGAATTAAGTACAAGAAGACTGACACTTCTTACTTTCTATGTTTTAAACAATTCATGTGAGACTAGTTACAGATTCCTATGCTACACTCCAGGTTTACTGTACCCCTTGGACCGTCTTATTGACGATGAAACACAGAAATTGCATCGGAATTAAATACAAAAGGCACAATGGCGACTTAAGTACTAAAAGACTGACTCTACTTACTGACTATGCTTTGAACCCTTAATGTGACACTAGTTATAGATTCCGGTGTTTCACTTCAGGTTTACTGTATCGATCTGACCTTCTTATTGACGATGAAACACAGAAATTGCATCGGAAATAAATACAAAAGGCACAATGCCGACTTAAGTACAAGAAGACTGACCCTTCTTACTGACTATGATATGAACCAATCCTGTGACACTAGTTATAGATTCCGATGCTGCACTTCAGGTTTAATGTATCCCTCTGACCTTCTTATTGACGATGAAACACAGAAATTGCATCGGAATTAAATACAAAAGACACAATGCCGAATTAAGTACAATAAGACTGACTCTTCTTACTGTCTATGTTTTGAACCATTCATGTGACACTAGTTATAGATTCCGATGCTTCACTCCAGGTTTATTGTATCTCTTAGAACTTATTATTGACGATGCAACATAGAAATTGCATCGTAATTAAATGCAAAAGGCACAATAGCGACATAAGTCCAAGAAGACTGACTCTTCTTACTGACTATGCTTTGAAACATTCATGTGACATTAGTTATGGATTCCGGTGTTTCACTTCAGGTTTACTGTATCCCTCTGACCTTCTTATTGACGATGAAACACAGAAATTGCATCGGAAATAAATACAAAGGGCACAATGCCGACTTAAGTACAAGAAGACTGACTCTTCTTACCGACTATGCTTTGAACCATTCCTGTGACACTAGTTATAGATTCTGAAGCTTCACTTCAGGTTTACTGTATCCCTTGGACCTTCTTATTGACGATGAAACATAGAAATTGCATCGGAATTAAATAAAATAGGCACAATGCCGAATTAATTACAATAAAACTGACTCTTCTTACTGTCTATGTGTTGAACCATTCATGTGACACTAGTTATAGATTCCGACGCTTCACTCCAGGTTTATTGTATCTCTTAGACCTTCTTATTGGCGATGCAACACAGAAATTGCATCGGAATTAAATACAAAAGGCACAATAGCGGCATAAGTACAAGAAGACTGACTCTTCTTACTGACTATGCTATGAACCATTCATGTGACACTAGTTATGGATTCCGGTGTTTCACTTCAGGTTAACTGTATCCCTCTGACCTTCTTATTGACGATGAAACACAGAAATTGCATCGGAAATAAATACAAAGTGCACAATGCCCACTTAAGTACAAGAAGACTGACTCTTCCTACCGACTATGTTTTGAACCATTCCTGTGACACTAGTTATAGATTCCGATGCTTCACTTCAGATTTACTGTATCCCTCTGACCTTCTTATTGACGATGAAACACAGAAATTTCATCGGAATTAAATACAAAAGAAACAATGCCCACTTAAGTACAAGAAAACTGTCTCTTCCTACTGTCTTTGCTTTGAACCATTCCTGTGACACTAGTTATAGATTCCGATGCTTCACTCCAGGTTTACTGTATCCCTTGGACCTTCTTATTGACGATGAAACACAGAAATTGCATCGGAATTATATACAAAAGGCACGATGACGACTTAAGTACAAGAAGACTGATTTTTCTTACTGACTATGTTTTGAACCATTCCTGTGACACTAGTTATAGATTCCGATGCTTCACTCCAGGTTTACTGTATCCCTTGGACCTCCTTATTTACGATGAAACATAGAAATTGCATCGGAATTAAATAGAGAAGGCACAATGCCGACTTAAGTACAAGAAGACTGACTCTTCCTACTTTCTATGTTTTTACTATTCCTGTGACACTAGTTATAGATTCCGATGCTTCTCTTCAAGTTTACTGTATCCCTCTGACCATCTTATTGACGATGAAACACAGAAATTGCAACGGAATTAAATACAAAAGGGACAATGCCGACTTAGATACAAGAAGACTGGCTCTTCTTCTGTCTATGTTTTGAACCATTCCTGTGACACTAGTTATAGATTTCTATGCTTCACTTCAGGTTTACTGTATCTCTTGGACCTTCTTGTTTGTGATGAAACACAGATATTGCATCGGAATTTAATTCAAAAGGCACAATGGCGACTTAAGTAAAAGATGACCGACTCTTCTTACTGACTATGTTTTGAACCATTCCTGTGACACTCGTTATATATTCCGGAGCTTCATTTCAGGTTTACTCTATCCCTTGGACCTACTTATTGACGATGAAACACAATAATTGCATCGGAATTAAATACAAAAGGCACAATGCCGACTTTAGTACAAGAAGACTGACTCTTCTTACTGACTATGTTTTGAACCAATCCTGTGACACTAGTTATAGATTCCGATGCTGCACTTCAGGTTTACTGTATCCCTCTGACCTTCTTATTGACGATGAAACACAGAAATTGCATCGGAATTAAATACAAAAGACACAATGCCGAATTAAGTACAATAAGACTGACTCTTCTTACTGTCTATGTTTTGAACCATTCATGTGACACTAGTTATAGATTCCGATGCTTCACTCCAGGTTTATTGTATCTCTTAGAACTTATTATTGACGATGCAACATAGAAATTGCATCGGAATTAAATGCAAAAGGCACAATAGCGACATAAGTCCAAGAAGACTGACTCTTCTTACTGACTATGCTTTGAAACATTCATGTGACACTAGTTATGGATTCCGGTGTTTCACTTCAGGTTTACTGTATCCCTCTGACCTTCTTATTTACGATGAAACACAGAACTTGCATCGGAAATAAATACAAAGGGCACAATGCCGACTTAAGTACAAGAAGACTGACTCTTCTTACCGACTATGCTTTGAACCATTCCTGTGACACTAGTTATAGATTCTGAAGCTTCACTTCAGGTTTACTGTATCCCTTGGACCTTCTTATTGACGATGAAACATAGAAATTGCATCGGAATTAAATAAAATAGGCACAATGCCGAATTAATTACAATAAAACTGACTCTTCTTACTGTCTATGTTTTGAACCATTCATGTGACACTAGTTATAGGTTCCGATGCTTCACTCCAGGTTTATTGTATCTCTTAGACCTTCTTATTGGCGATGCAACACAGAAATTGCATCGGAATTAAATACAAAAGGCACAATAGCGGCATAAGTACAAGAAGACTGACTCTTCTTACTGACTATGCTATGAACCATTCATGTGACACTAGTTATAGATTCCGATGCTTCACTTCAAATTTACTGTATCCCTCTGACCTTCTTATTGACGATGAAACACAGAAATTTCATCGGAATTAAATACAAAAGACACAATGCCCACTTAAGTACAAGAAAACTGACTCTTCCTACTGTCTTTGCTTTGAACCATTCCTGTGACACTAGTTATAGATTCCCATGCTTCACTCCAGGTTTACTGTATCCCTTGGACCTTCTTAATGACGATGAAACACAGAAATTGCATCGGAATTATATACAAAAGGCACAATGCCGACTTAAGTACAAGAAGACTGATTCTTCTTACTGACTATGTTTTGAACCATTCCTGTGACACTAGTTATAGATTCCGATGCTTCACTCCAGGTTTACTGTATCCCTTGGACCTCCTTATTTACGATGAAACACAGAAATTGCATCGGAATTAAATAGAGAAGGCACAATGCCGACTTAAGTACAAGAAGACTGACTCTTCCTACTTTCTATGTTTTTACTATTCCTGTGACACTAGTTATAGATTCCGATGCTTCTCTTCAAGTTTACTGTATCCCTCTGACCATCTTATTGACGATGAAACACAGAAATTGCAACGGAATTAAATACAAAAGGGACAATGCCGACTTAGATACAAGAAGACTGGCTCTTCTTCTGTCTATGTTTGAACCATTCCTGTGACACTAGTTATAGATTTCTATGCTTCACTTCAGGTTTACTGTATCTCTTGGACCTTCTTGTTTGTGATGAAACACAGATATTGCATCGGAATTTAATACAAAAGGCACAATGGCGACTTAAGTAAAAGATGACTGACTCTTCTTACTGACTATGCTATGAACCATTCATGTGACACTAGTTATAGATTCCGGTGTTATCTTCAGGTTAACTGTATCCCTCTGACCTTCTTATTGACGATGAAACACAGAAATTGCATCGTAAATTAATACAAAAGGCACAATGCCGACTTAAGTACAAGAAGACTGACTCTTTCTACTGTCTATGATTTGAACCATTCCTGTGTCACTAGTTATAGATTCCGATGCTTCACTCCCGGTTTACTGTATCCCTTGGACCTTCCTATTGACGATGAAACACAGAAATTGCATCGGAATTATATACAAAAGGCAGAATGCCGAATTAAGTACAAGAAGACTGACACTTCTTACTGTCTATGTTTTGAACAATTCATGTGAGACTAGTTACAGATTCCTATGCTACACTCCAGGTCTACTGTACCCCTTGGACCTTCTTATTGACGATGAAACACAGAAATTGCATCGGAATTAAATAGAAAAGGCACAATGGCGACTTAAGTACAAAAAGACTGACTCTACTTACTGACTATGCTTTGAACCCTTAATGTGACACTAGTTATAGATTCCGGTGTTTCACTTCAGGTTTACTGTATCGATCTGACCTTCTTATTGACGATGAAACACAGAAATTGCATCGGAAATAAATACAAAAGGCACAATGCCGACTTAAGTACAAGAAGACTGACTCTTCTTACTGACTATGTTTTGAACCAATCCTGTGACACTAGTTATAGATTCCGATGCTGCACTTCAGGTTTACTGTATCCCTCTGACCTTCTTATTGACGATGAAACACAGAAATTGCATCGGAATTAAATACAAAAGACACAATGCCGAATTAATTACAATAAAACTGACTCTTCTTACTGTCTATGTTTTGAACCATTCATGTGACACTAGTTATAGATTCCGATGCTTCACTCCAGGATTATTGTATCTCTTAGACCTTCTTATTGGCGATGCAACACAGAAATTGCATCGGAATTAAATACAAAAGGCACAATAGCGGCATAAGTACAAGAAGACTGACTCTTCTTACTGACTATGCTATGAACCATTCATGTGACACTAGTTATACATTCCGGTGTTTTACTTCAGGTTAACTGTATCCCTCTGACCTTCTTATAAACGATGAAACACAGAAATTGCATCGGAAATAAATACAAAGGGCACAATGCGGACTTAAGTACAAGAAGACTGACTCTTCCTACCGACTATGTTTTGAACCATTCCTGTGACACTAGTTATAGATTCTGAAGCTTCACTTCAGGTTTACTGTATCCCTTGGACCTTCTTATTGACGATGAAACATAGAAATTGCATCGCAATTAAATAAAATAGGCACAATGCCGACTTAAGAAGACTGACCCTTCTTGCTGACTATGCTTTGAACCATTCCTGTGACACTAGTTATAGATTCCGATGCTTCACTTCAGATTTACTGTATCCCTCTGACCTTCTTATTGACGATGAAACACAGAAATTTCATCGGAATACAATACAAAAGACACAATGCCCACTTAAGTACAAGAAAACTGACTCTTCCTACTGTCTTTGCTTTGAACCATTCCTGTGACACTAGTTATAGATTCCGATGCTTCACTCCAGGTTTACTGTATCCCTTGGACCTTCTTATTGACGATGAAACACAGAAATTGCATCGGAATTATATACAAAAGGCACAATGCCGACTTAAGTACAAGAAGACTGATTCTTCTTACTGACTATGTTTTGAACCATTCCTGTGACACTAGTTATAGATTCCGATGCTTCACTCCAGGTTTACTGTATCCCTTGGACCTCCTTATTTACGATGAAACACAGAAATTGCATCGGAATTAAATAGAGAAGGCACAATGCCGACTTAAGTACAAGGAGACTGACTCTTCCTACTTTCTATGTTTTTACTATTCCTGTGACACTAGTTATAGATTCCGATGCTTCTCTTCAGGTTTACTGTATCCCTCTGACCATCTTATTGACGATGAAACACAGAAATTGCAACGGAATTAAATACAAAAGGGACAATGCCGACTTAGATACAAGAAGACTGGCTCTTCTTCTGTCTATGTTTTGAACCATTCCTGTGACACTAGTTATAGATTTCTATGCTTCACTTCAGGTTTACTGTATCTCTTGGACCTTCTTGTTTGCGATGAAACACAGATATTGCATCGGAATTTAATACAAAAGGCACAATGGCGACTTAAGTAAAAGATGACTGACTCTTCTTACTGACTATGTTTTGAACCATTCCTGTGACACTCGTTATATATTCCGGAGCTTCACTTCAGGTTTACTCTATCCCTTGGACCTACTTATTGACGATGAAACACAGAAATTGCATCGGAATTAAATACAAAAGGCACAATGCCGACTTTAGTACAAGAAGACTGACTCTTCTTACTGACTATGTTTTGAACCATTCCTGTGACACTAGTTATAGATTCCGATGCTTCACTTCAGATTTACTGTATCCCTCTGACGTTCTTATTGACGACGAAACACAGAAATTGCGTTGGAATTAAATACAAATTGCACAATGCCGAATTAAGTACAAGAAGACTGCCTCTTCTTACTGTCTATGTTTTGAACCATTCCTGTGTCACTAGCAATAGATTTCGATGCTTCACTCTAGGTTTACTGTATCCCTTAGACCTTCTTATTGACGATGAAACACAGAAATTGCATCGGAATTAAATACAAAAGGCACAATGCCAACATTAGTACAAGAAGACTAACTCTTCTTACTTACTATGTTTTGATTCATTCCTGTGACATTAGTTATTGATTCCGATGCTTCACTCCAGGTTTACTGTATCCCTTGGTTCTTCTTATTGACGACGAAACACAGAAATTGCATCGGAAATTAATACAAAAGGCACAATGCCGACTTAAGTACAAGATGACTGACTCTTCTTACTGACTATGTTTTGAACCATTTCTGTGACACTAGTTATAGATTCCGATGCTTCACTCCCGGTTTACTGTATCCCTTGGACCTTCTTATTGACGATGAAACACAGAAATTGCATCGGAATTAAATACAAACGGCACAATGCCGACTTCAGTACTAGAAGACTGACTCTTCTTACTGACTATGTTTTGAACCATTCCTGTGACACTAGTTATAGATTCCGATGCTTCACTTGAGATTTACTGTATCCCTCTGACGTTCTTATTGACGATGAAACACAGAAATTGCGTCGGAATTAAATACAAAATGCACAATGCCGAATTAAGTACAAGAGGATGACTCTTCTTACTGTCTATCTTATGAACTATTCCTGTGACACTAGTAATAGATTCCGATGCTTCACTCTAGGTTTACTGTATCCCTTGGACCTGCTTATTGACGATGAAACACAGAAATTGCATCGGAATTAGATAAAAAAAGGCAGAATGTCGACTTAAGTACAAGAAGACTGACTCATCTTACTATGTTTTGTATCATTCCTGTGACACTAGTTACAGATTCCGATGCTTCACTCCAGGTTTACTGTATCCCTTGGACCTCCTTATTTACGATGAAACACAGAAATTGCATCGGAATTAAATAGAGAAGGCACAATGCCGACTTAAGTACAAGGAGACTGACTCTTCCTACTTTCTATGTTTTTACTATTCCTGTGACACTAGTTATAGATTCCGATGCTTCTCTTCAGGTTTACTGTATCGCTCTGACCATCTTATTGACGATGAAACACAGAAATTGCAACGGAATCAAATACAAAAGGGACAATGCCGACTTAGATACAAGAAGACTGGCTCTTCTTCTGTCTATGTTTTGAACCATTCCTGTGACACTAGTTATAGATTTCTATGCTTCACTTCAGGTTTACTGTATCTCTTGGACCTTCTTGTTTGCGATGAAACACAGATATTGCATCGGAATTTAATACAAAAGGCACAATGGCGACTTAAGTACAAGATGACTGACTCTTCTTACTGACTATGTTTTGAACCATTCCTGTGACACTCGTTATATATTCCGGAGCTTCACTTCAGGTTTACTCTATCCCTTGGACCTACTTATTGACGATGAAACACAGAAATTGCATCGGAATGAAATACAAAAGGCACAATGCCGACTTTAGTACAAGAAGACTGTCTCTTCTTCCTGACTATGTTTTGAACCATTCCTGTGACACTAGTTATAGATTCCGGTGTTTCACTTCAGGTTAACTGTATCCCTCTGACCTTCTTATTGATGATGAAACACAGAAATTGCATCGGAAATTAATACAAAAGGCACAATGCCGACTTAAGTACAAGAAGACTGACTCTTTCTACTGTCTATGATTTGAACCATTCCTGTGTCACTAGTTATAGATTCCGATGCTTCACTCCCGGTTTACTGTATCCCTTGGACCTTCCTATTGACGATGAAACACAGAAATTGCATCGGAATTATATACAAAAGGCAGAATGCCGAATTAAGTACAAGAAGACTGACACTTCTTACTTTCTATGTTTTGAACAATTCATGTGAGACTAGTTACAGATTCCTATGCTACACTCCAGGTTTACTGTACCCCTTGGACCTTCTTATTGACGATGAAACACAGAAATTGCATCGGAATTAAATAGAAAAGGCACAATGGCGACTTAAGTACAAAAAGACTGACTCTACTTACTGACTATGCTTTGAACCCTTAATGTGACACTAGTTATAGATTCCGGTGTTTCACTTCAGGTTTACTGTATCGATCTGACCTTCTTATTGACGATGAAACACAGAAATTGCATCGGAAATAAATACAAAAGGCACAATGCCGACTTAAGTACAAGAAGACTGACTCTTCTTACTGACTATGTTTTGAACCAATCCTGTGACACTAGTTATAGATTCCGATGCTGCACTTCAGGTTTACTGTATCCCTCTGACCTTCTTATTGACGATGAAACACAGAAATTGCATCGGAATTAAATACAAAAGACACAATGCCGAATTAATTACAATAAAACTGACTCTTCTTACTGTCTATGTTTTGAACCATTCATGTGACACTAGTTATAGATTCCGATGCTTCACTCCAGGTTTATTGTATCTCTTAGACCTTCTTATTGGCGATGCAACACAGAAATTGCATCGGAATTAAATACAAAAGGCACAATAGCGGCATAAGTACAAGAAGACTGACTCTTCTTACTGACTATGCTATGAACCATTCATGTGACACTAGTTATACATTTCGGTGTTTCACTTCAGGTTAACTGTATCCCTCTGACCTTCTTATAAACGATGAAACACAGAAATTGCATCGCAAATAAATACAAAGGGCACAATGCGGACTTAAGTACAAGAAGACTGACTCTAAATACCGACTATGTTTTGAACCATTCCTGTGACACTAGTTATAGATTCTGAAGCTTCACTTCAGGTTTACTGTATCCCTTGGACCTTCTTATTGACGATGAAACATAGAAATTGCATCGGAATTAAATAAAATAGGCACAATGCCGACTTAAGAAGACTGACCCTTCTTGCTGACTATGCTTTGAACCATTCCTGTGACACTAGTTATAGATTCCGATGCTTCACTTCAGATTTACTGTATCCCTCTGACCTTCTTATTGACGATGAAACACAGAAATTTCATCGGAATACAATACAAAAGACACAATGCCCACTTAAGTACAAGAAAACTGACTCTTCCTACTGTCTTTGCTTTGAACCATTCCTGTGACACTAGTTATAGATTCCGATGCTTCACTCCAGGTTTACTGTATCCCTTGGACCTTCTTATTGACGATGAAACACAGAAATTGCATCGGAATTATATACAAAAGGCACAATGCCGACTTAAGTACAAGAAGACTGATTCTTCTTACTGACTATGTTTTGAACCATTCCTGTGACACTAGTTATAGATTCCGATGCTTCACTCCAGGTTTACTGTATCCCTTGGACCTCCTTATTTACGATGAAACACGGAAATTGCATCGGAATTAAATAGAGAAGGCACAATGCCGACTTAAGTACAAGAAGACTGACTCTTCCTACTTTCTATGTTTTTACTATTCCTGTGACACTAGTTATAGATTCCGATGCTTCTCTTCAAGTTTACTGTATCCCTCTGACCATCTTATTGACGATGAAACACAGAAATTGCAACGGAATTAAATACAAAAGGGACAATGCCGACTTAGATACAAGAAGACTGGCTCTTCTTCTGTCTATGTTTTGAACCATTCCTGTGACACTAGTTATAGATTTCTATGCTTCACTTCAGGTTTACTGTATCTCTTGGACCTTCTTGTTTGCGATGAAACACAGATATTGCATCGGAATTTAATTCAAAAGGCACAATGGCGACTTAAGTAAAAGATGACTGACTCTTCTTACTGACTATGTTTTGAACCATTCCTGTGACACTCGTTATATATTCCGGAGCTTCATTTCAGGTTTACTCTATCCCTTGGACCTACTTATTGACGATGAAACACAGAAATTGCATCGGAATTAAATACAAAAGGCACAATGCCGACTTTAGTACAAGAAGACTGACTCTTCTTACTGACTATGTTTGGAACCATTCCTGTGACACTAGTAATAGATTCCGATGCTTCACTTCAGGTTTACTGTATCTCTCTGACCTTCTTATTGACGATGAAACACAGAAATTGCATCGGAATTATATACGAAAGGCAGAATGCCGAATTAAGTACAAGAAGACTGACACTTCTACTGTCTATGTTTTGAACAATTCATGTGAGACTAGTTACAGATTCCTATGCTACACTCCAGGTTTACTGTACCCCTTGGACCTTCTTATTGACGATGAAACACAGAAATTGCATCGGAATTAAATACAAAAGGCACAATGGCGACATAAGTACAAAAAGTCTGACTCTACTTACTGACTATGCTTTGAACCCTTAATGTGACACTAGTTATAGATTCCGGTGTTTCACTTCAGGTTTACTGTATCGATCTGACCTTCTTATTGACGATGAAACACAGAAATTGCATCGGAAATAAATACAAAAGGCACAATGCCGACTTAAGTACAAGAAGACTGACTCTTCTTACTGACTATGTTTTGAACCAATCCTGTGACACTAGTTATAGATTCCGATGCTGCACTTCAGGTTTACTGTATCCCTCTGACCTTCTTATTGACGATGAAACACAGAAATTGCATCGGAATTAAATACAAAAGACTCAATGCCGAATTAATTACAATAAAACTGACTCTTCTTACTGTCTATGTTTTGAACCATTCATGTGACACTAGTTATAGATTCCGATGCTTCACTCCAGGTTTATTGTATCTCTTAGACCTTCTTATTGGCGATGCAACACAGAAATTGCATCGGAATTAAATACAAAAGGCACAATAGCGGCACAAGTACAAGAAGACTGACTCTTCTTACTGACTATGCTATGAACCATTCATGTGACACTAGTTATAGATTCCGGTGTTTCACTTCAGGTTAACTGTATCCCTCTGACCTTCTAATTGACGATGAAACACAGAAATTGCATCGGAAATAAATACAAAGGGCACAATGCCGACTTAATTACAAGAAGACTGACTCTTCCTACCGACTATGTTTTGAACCATTCCTGTGACACTAGTTATAGATTCTGAAGCTTCAGGTTTACTGTATCCCTTGGACCTTCTTATTGACGATGAAACATAGAAATTGCATCGGAATTAAATAAAATAGGCACAATGCCGACTTAAGTACAAGAAGACTGACCCTTCTTGCTATGCTTTGAACCATTCCTGTGACACTAGTTATAGATTCCGATGCTTCACTTCAGATTTACTGTATCCCTCTGACCTTCTTATTGACGATGAAACACAGAAATTTCATCGGAATTAAATACAAAAGACACAATGCCCACTTAAGTACAAGAAAACTGACTCTTCCTACTGTCTTTGCTTTGAACCATTCCTGTGACACTAGTTATAGATTCCGATGCTTCACTCCAGGTTTACTGTATCCCTTGGACCTTCTTATTGACGATGAAACACAGAAATTGCATCGGAATTATATACAAAAGGCACAATGCTGACTTAAGTACAAGAAGACTGATTCTTCTTACTGACTATGTTTTGAACCATTCCTGTGACACTAGTTATAGATTCCGATGCTTCACTCCAGGTTTACTGTATCCCTTGGACCTCCTTATTTACGATGAAACACAGAAATTGCATAGGAATTAAATAGAGAAGGCACAATGCCGACTTAAGTACAAGAAGACAGACCGACTCTTCCTACATTCTATGTTTTTACTATTCCTGAGACACTAGTTATAGATTCCGATGCTTTCTCTTCAAGTTTACTGTATCCCTCTGACCATCTTATTGACGATGAAACACAGAAATTGCAACGGAATTAAATACAAAAGGGACAATGCCGACTTAGATACAAGAAGACTGGCTCTTCTTCTGTCTATGTTTTGAACCATTCCTGTGACACTAGTTATAGATTTCTATGCTTCGACTTCAGGTTTACTGTATCTCTTGGACCTTCTTGTTTGCGATGAAACACAGATATTGCATCGGAATTTAGATACAAAAGGCACAATGGCGACTTAAGTAAAAGATGACTGACTCTTCTTACTGACTATGCTATGAACCATTCATGTGACACTAGTTATAGATTCCGGTGTTTCACTTCAGGTTAACTGTATCCCTCTGACCTTCTTATTGACGATGAAACACAGAAATTGCATCGGAAATTAATACAAAAGGCACAATGCCGACTTAAGTACAAGAAGACTGACTCTTCTTACTGACTATGTTTTGAACCATTTCTGTGACACTAGTTATAGATTCCGATGCTTCACTCCCGGTTTACTGTATCCCTTGGACCTTCTTATTGACGATGAAACACAGAAATTGCATCGGAATTAAATACAAACGGCACAATGCCGACTTTAGTACTAGAAGACTGACTCTTCTTACTGACTATGTTTTGAACCATTCCTGTGACACTAGTTATAGATTCCGATGCTTCACTTCAGATTTACTGTATCCCTCTGACCTTCTTATTGACGATGAAACACAGAAATTTCATCGGAATTAAATACAAAAGACACAATGCCCACTTAAGTACAAGAAAACTGACTCTTCCTACTGTCATTGCTTTGAACCATTCCTGTGACACTAGTTATAGATTCCGATGCTTCACTCCAGGTTTACTGTATCCCTTGGACCTTCTTATTGACGATGAAACACAGAAAATGCATCGGAATTATATACAAAAGGCACAATGCCGACTTAAGTACAAGAAGACTGATTCTTCTTACTGACTATGTTTTGAACCATTCCTGTGACACTAGTTATAGATTCCGATGCTTCACTCCAGGTTTACTGTATCCCTTGGACCTCCTTATTTACGATGAAACACAGAAATTGCATCGGAATTAAATAGAGAAGGCACAATGCCGACTTAAGTACAAGAAGACTGACTCTTCCTACTTTCTATGTTTTTACTATTCCTGTGACACTAGTTATAGATTCCGATGCTTCTCTTCAGGTTTACTGTATCCCTCTGACCATCTTATTGACGATGAAACACAGAAATTGCAACGTAATTAAATACAAAAGGGACAATGCCGACTTAGATACAAGAAGACTGGCTCTTCTTCTGTCTATGTTTTGAACCATTCCTGTGACACTAGTTATAGATTTCTATGCTTCACTTCAGGTTTACTGTATCTCTTGGACCTTCTTGTTTGCGATGAAACACAGATATTGCATCGGAATTTAATACAAAAGGCACAATGGCGACTTAAGTAAAAGATGACTGACTCTTCTTACTGACTATGTTTTGAACCATTCCTGTGACACTCGTTATATATTCCGGAGCTTCACTTCAGGTTTACTCTATCCCTTGGACCTACTTATTGACGATGAAACACAGAAATTGCATCGGAATTAAATACAAAAGGCACAATGCCGACTTTAGTACAAGAAGACTGACTCTTCTTACTGACTATGTTTTGAACCATTCCTGTGACACTAGTTATAGATTCCGATGCTTTACTTCAGATTTACTGTATCCCTCTGACGTTCTTATTGACGACGAAACACAGAAATTGCGTTGGAATTAAATACAAATTGCACAATGCCGAATTAAGTACAAGAAGACTGCCTCTTCTTACTGTCTATTTTTTGAACCATTCCTGTGTCACTAGCAATACATTTCGATGCTTCACTCTAGGTTTACTGTATCCCTTAGACCTTCTTATTGACGATGAAACACAGAAATTGCATCGGAATTAAATACAAAAGGCACAATGCCAACATTAGTACAAGAAGACTAACTCTTCTTACTGACTATGTTTTGATTCATTTCTGTGACATTAGTTATTGATTCCGATGCTTCACTCCAGGTTTACTGTATCCCTTGGTTCTTCTTATTGACGACGAAACACAGAAATTGCATCGGAAATTAATACAAAAGGCACAATGCCGACTTAAGTACAAGATGACTGACTCTTCTTACTGACTATGTTTTGAACCATTTCTGTGACACTAGTTATAGATTCCGATGCTTCACTCCCGGTTTACTGTATCCCTTGGACCTTCTTATTGACGATGAAACACAGAAATTGCATCGGAATTAAATACAAACGGCACAATGCCGACTTCAGTACTAGAAGACAGACTCTTCTTACTGACTATGTTTTGAACCATTCCTGTGACACTAGTTATAGATTCCGATGCTTCACTTGAGATTTACTGTATCCCTCTGACGTTCTTATTGACGATGAAACACAGAAATTGCGTCGGAATTAAATACAAAATGCACAATGCCGAATTAAGTACAAGAGGATGACTCTTCTTACTGTCTATGTTATGAACTATTCCTGTGACACTAGTAATAGATTCCGATGCTTCACTCTAGGTTTACTGTATCCCTTGGACCTGCTTATTGACGATGAAACACAGAAATTGCATCGGAATTAGATAAAAAAAGGCAGAATGTCGACTTAAGTACAAGAAGACTGACTCATCTTACTATGTTTTGTATCATTCCTGTGACACTAGTTACAGATTCCGATGCTTCACTCCAGGTTTACTGTATCCCTTGGACCTCCTTATTTACGATGAAACACAGAAATTGCATCGGAATTAAATAGAGAAGGCACAATGCCGACTTAAGTACAAGAAGACTGACTCTTCCTACTTTCTATGTTTTTACTATTCCTGTGACACTAGTTATAGATTCCGATGCTTCTCTTCAGGTTTACTGTATCGCTCTGACCATCTTATTGACGATGAAACACAGAAATTGCAACGGAATCAAATACAAAAGGGACAATGCTGACTTAGATACAAGAAGACTGGCTCTTCTTCTGTCTATGTTTTGAACCATTCCTGTGACACTAGTTATAGATTTCTATGCTTCACTTCAGGTTTACTGTATCTCTTGGACCTTCTTGTTTGCGATGAAACACAGATATTGCATCGGAATTTAATACAAAAGGCACAATGGCGACTTAAGTACAAGAAGACTGACTCTTCTTCCTGACTATGTTTTGAACCATTCCTGTGACACTAGTTATAGATTCCGGTGCTTCACTTCAGATTTACTGTATCCCTCTGACGTTCTTATTGACGACGAAACACAGAAATTGCGTCGGAATTAAATACAAATTGCACAATGCCGAATTAAGTACAAGAAGACTGCCTCTTCTTACTGTCTATGTTTTGAACCATTCCTGTGACACTAGTTATAGATTCCGATGCTTCACTTCAGATTTACTGTATCCCTCTGACCTTCTTATTGACGATGAAACACAGAAATTTCATCGGAATTAAATACAAAAGACACAATGCCCACTTAAGTACAAGAAAACTGACTCTTCTTACTGTCTTTGCTTTGAACCATTCCTGTGACACTAGTTATAGATTCCGATGCTTCACTCCAGGTTTACTGTATTCCTTGGACCTTCTTATTGACGATGAAACACAGAAATTGCATCGGAATTAAATACAAAAGGCACAATGCCGACTTTAGTACAAGAAGACTGACTCTTCTTACTGACTATGTTTTGAACCATTCCTGTGACACTAGTTATAGATTCCGATGCTTCACTTCAGATTTACTGTATCCCTCTGACGTTCTTATTGACGACGAAACACAGAAATTGCGTCGGAATTAAATACAGATTGCACAATGCCGAATTAAGTACAAGAAGACTGCCTCTTCTTAATGTCTATGTTTTGAACCATTCCTCTGTCACTAGTAATAGATTCCGATGCTTCACTCTAGGTTTACTGTATCCCTTGGACCTTCTTATTGACGATGAAACACAGAAATTGCATCGGAATTAAATACAAAAGGCACAATGCCAACATTAGTACAAGAAGACTAACTCTTCTTACTGACTATGTTTGATTCATTCCTGTGACATTAGTTATTGATTCGGATGCTTCACTCCAGGTTTACTGTATCCCTTGGTTCTTCTTATTGACGACGAAACACAGAAATTGCATCGGAAATTAATACAAAAGGCACAATGCCGACATTAGTACAAAAAGACTGACTCTTCTTACTGTCTATGTTTTGAACCATTCCTGTGACACTAGTTATAGATTCCGATGCTTCTATGCAGGTTTACTGTATCCCTTGGACCTTCTTATTGACGATGAAACACAGAAATTGCATCGGAATTAAATACTAAAGGCACAATTCCGACCTAAATAGAAGAAGACTGACTCTTCTTACAGACTATGTTTGAACCATTCCTGTGACACTAGTTATAGATTCCATTGCTTCACTGGAGGTTTAATGTATCCCTAGGACTTTCTTATTGACGATGAAACACAGCAATTGCATAGCAATTAAATAGAGAAGGCACAATGCCGACTTAAGTACAAGAAGACTGATTCTTCCTACTTTCTATGTTTTTACCATTCCTGTGACACTAGTTATAGAGTCCGATGCTTCGCTTCATGTTTACTGTATCCCTCAGACCTTCTTATTGACGATGAAACACAGAAATTGCATCGGAATAAAATACAAAAAGCACAATGCCGACCTATGTACAAGAAGACTGACTCTATCTACTGTCTATGATTTGAACCATTCCTGTGTCACTAGTTATAGATTCCGATGCTTCACTCCCGGTTTACTGTATCCCTTGGACCTTCCTATTGACGATGAAACACAGAAATTGCATCGGAATTAAATAGAAAAGGCACAATGCAGACTTAAGTACAAGAAGACTAACTCTTCCTACTGTCTATGTTTTGAACCACTCCTGAGGCACTAGTTATAGATTCCGATACTTCACTTCAGGTTTACTGTACCCCTTGGACCGTCTTCTTGACGATGAAACACAGAAATTGCATCAGGAATAAATACAAAAGGCACAATGATGACTTAAGTACAAGAAGACTGACTCTTCCTACCGACTATGTTTTGAACCATTCCTGTGACACTAGTTATAGATTCTGAAGCTTCACTTCAGGTTTACTGTATCCCTTGGACCTTCTTATTGACGATGAAACATAGAAATTGCATCGGAATTAAATAAAATAGGCACAATGCCGACTTAAGTACAAGAAGACTGACTCTTCTTGCTGACTATGCTTTGAACCATTCCTGTGACACTAGTTATAGATTCCGATGCTTCACTTCAGATTTACTGTATCCCTCTGACCTTCTTATTGACGATGAAACACAGAAATTTCATCGGAATTAAATACAAAAGACACAATGCCCACTTAAGTACAAGAAAACTGACTCTTCTTACTGTCTTTGCTTTGAACCATTCCTGTGACCCTAGTTATAGATTCCGATGCTTCACTCCAGGTTTAATGTATCCCTTGGACCTTCTTATTGACGATGAAACACAGAAATTGCATCGGAATTATATACAAAAGGCACAATGCCGACTTAAGTACAAGAAGACTGATTCTTCTTACTGACTATGTTTTGAACCATTCCTGTGACACTAGTTATAGATTCCGATGCTTCACTCCAGGTTTACTGTATCCCTTGGACCTCCTTATTTACGATGAAACACAGAAATTGCATCGGAATTAAATAGAGAAGGCACAATGCCGACTTAAGTACAAGAAGACTGACTCTTCCTACTTTCCATGTTTTTGCTATTCCTGTGACACTAGTTATAGATTCCGATGCTTCTCTTCAGGTTTACTGTATCCCTCTGACCATCTTATTGACGATGAAACACAGAAATTGCAACGGAATTAAATACAAAAGGGACAATGCCGACTTAGATACAAGAAGACTGGCTCTTCTTCTGTCTATGTTTTGAACCATTCGTGTGACACTAGTTATAGATTTCTATGCTTCACTTCAGGTTTACTGTATCTCTTGGACCTTCTTGTTTGCGATGACACACAGATATTGCATCGGAATTTAATACAAAAGGCACAATGGCGACTTAAGTACAAGATGACTGACTCTTCTTACTGACTATGTTTTGAACCATTCCTGTGACACTAGTTATAGATTCCGATGCTTCACTTCAGATTTACTGTATCCCTCTGACCTTCTTATTGACGATGAAACACAGAAATTGCGTCGGAATTAAATACAAAAGGCACAATGCCAACATGAGTACAAGAAGACTAACTCTTCTTACTGACTATGTTTTGATTCATTCCTGTGACATTAGTTATTGATTCCGATGCTTCACTCCAGGTTTACTGTATCCCTTGGTTCTTCTTATTGACGACGAAACACAGAAATAGCATCGGAAATTAATACAAAAGGCACAAAGCCGACTTAAGTACAAGAAGACTGACTCATCTTACTGACTATGTTTTGAACCATTTCTGTGACACTAGTTATAGATTTCGATGCTTCACTCCCGGTTTACTGTATCCCTTGGACCTTCTTATTGACGATGAAACACAGAAATTGCATCGGAATTAAATACAAACGGCACAATGCCGACTTTAGTACTAGAAGACTGACTCTTATTACTGACTATGTTTTGAACCATTCCTGTGACACTAGTTATAGATTCCGATGCTTCACTTGAGATTTACTGTATCCCTCTGACGTTCTTATTGACGATGAAACACAGAAATTGCGTCGGAATTAAATTCAAAATGCACAATGCCGAATTAAGTACAAGAGGATGACTCTTCTTACTGTCTATGTTATGAACTATTCCTGTGACACTAGTAATAGATTCCGATGCTTCACTCTAGGTTTACTGTATCCCTTGGATCTGCTTATTGACGATGAACTACAGAAATTGCATCGGAATTAGATAAAAAAGGCACAATGTCGACTTAAGTACAAGAAGACTGACTCATCTTACTATGTTTTGTATCATTCATGTGACACTAGTTACAGATTCCGATGCTTCACTGCAGGTTTACTGTATCCGTTGAACTGTATCCCTTGGACCTTCTTATTGACGATGAAACACAGAAATTGCATCGGAATTAATTACAAAAGGCACAATGCCGACTTAAGTACAAGAACACTGACTCTTCTTACTGACTATGCTTTGAACCTTTCCTGTGACACTTGTTATAGATTCCGATGCTTCACGTCAGGTTTACTGTATCCCTATGACCTTCTCAATGACGATAAAACACAGAAATTGCAACAGAATTAAATACAAAAAGCAATATGCCGACTTAAGTAAAAGAAGACTGACTCTTCCCACTGTCTATGATTTGAACCATTCCTGTGTCACTAGTTTTAGATTCCGATGCTTCACTCCATTTTTACTGTATCCCTCTGACCTTCTTATTGACGATGAAACACAGAAATTGCATCGGAATTAAATACAAAAGGCACAATGCCGACTTAAGTACAAGAAGACTGACTCTTCTCACAGTCTATGTTTGAATCATTCCTGTGACACTAGTTATTGATTCCGATGCTTCACTTCAGGTTTACTGTTTCCCTCAGACCTTCTTATTGACGAAGAAACACAGAAATTGCATCGGAATTAAATACAAAAGGCACAATGCGGACTTAAGTACAAGAAGACTGACTCTTCTTACTGACTATGTTTTGAACCATTCTTGTGACACTAGTTATAGATTCCGATGCCTCACTTCGGGTTTACTGTATCCCTCTGACATTCTTATTGACGAAGAAACACAGAAATTGCATCGGAATTAAATACAAAAGGGACAATGCCGAATTAAGTACAAGAAGACTGACTCTTCTTACTGTCTATGTTTTGAACCATTTATGTGACACTAGTTATAGATTTCGATGCTTCACTCCAGGGTTACTGTCTCCCTTGGACCTTCTTATTGACAATGAAACACAGAAATTGCATCGGAATTAAATACAAAAGGCACAATGGCGACTTAAGTACAAGAAGACTGACACTTCTTACTGACTATTCTTTAAACCATTCATGTGACACTAGTTATAGATTCCGGTGCTTCACTTCAGGTGTACTCCATCCCTTGGACCTTCTTTGTGACAATGAAACTTCGAAATTGCATCGGAAATAAATACAAAAGGCACAATGCCGACTTAAGTACAAGAAGACTGACTCTTCTTACTGACTACGTTTTGAACCATTCCTGTGACACCAGTTATAGATTCTGATGCTTCACTTCAGGTTTACTGTATCCCTTGGACCTTCTTATTGACGATGAAACATAGAAATTGCGTCGGAATTAAATACAAAAGGCACAATGCCGACATAAGTACAAGAAGACTGACTCTTCTTACTGACTAAGATTTGAACCATTCCTGTGACACTAGTTATAGATTCCGCTGCATCACTCCCTGTTTACTGTATCCCTTGGACCTTCGTATTGAGGATGAAACACAAAAATTGCGTCGGAATTAAATACAAAAGGCACAATGCCGTCTTAAGTACAAGAAATCTGACTCTTCTTACTGACTATGTTTGAACCATTCCTGTGACACTAGTTAGAGATTCCGATGCTTCACTCCTGGTTTACTGTATCCCTTGGACCTCCTTATTGACAATGAAACACAGAAATTGCATCGGAATTAAATACAAAAGGCACAAATCCGTTTTAAGTACAAGAAGACTGACTCTTCTTACTGACTATGTTTGAACCATTCCTGTAACACTAGTTATAGATTCCAGTGCTTCACTTCAGGTTTACTGTATCCCTTGGACCTTCTTATTGACGATGGAACACAAAAATTCCATCGAAATTAAATACAAAATGCACAATGCCGACATAAGTACAAGAATACTTACTCTTCTTACTGTCTATGTTTTGAACCATTCCTGTGTCACTAGTTATAGATTCCGATGCTTCACTCCAGGTTTACTGTATCCCTTTGACCTTCTTATTGACGATGAAACACAGAAATTGCATCGGAATTAAATACAAAAGGCACAATGCCGAATTAAGTAAAAGAAGACTGACTCTTCTTACTGTCTATGTTTTGAACCATTTATGTGACACTAGTTACGGATTTCGATGCTTCACTCCAGGTTTACTGTCTCCCTTGGACCTTCTTATTGACAATGAAACACAGAAATTGCATCGGGATTAAATACAAAAGGCACAATGTCGACTTAAGTACAAGAAGACTGACTCTTCTTACTGACCATGATTTGAACCATTCATGTGACACTAGTTATAGATTCCGGTGTTTCACTTCAATTTTACAGTATCCCTTGGAACTTATTTTTGACAATGAAACACCGAAATTGCATCGGAAGTAAATACAAAAGGCACAATGCCGACTTAAGTACAAGAAGACTGACTCTTCTTACTGACTACGTTTTGAACCATTCCTGTGACACCAGTTATAGATTCTGATGCTTCACTTCAGGTTTACTGTATCCCTTGGACCTACTTATTGACGATGAAACATAGAAATTGCATCGGAATTAAATACAAAAGGCACAATGCCGACTTAAGTACAAGAAGACTGACTCTTCTTACTGACTATGTTATGAACCATTCCTGTGACACTAGTTATAGATTCCGATGCTTCACTTCAGATTTATTGTATCCCTCTGACCTTCTTATTGACGATGAAACACAAAATTTTCATCGGAATTAAATACAAAAGACACAATGCCTACTTAAGTACAAGAAAACTGACTCTTCTTACTGTCTATGCTTTGAACCATTCCTGTGACACTAGTTATGGATTTCGATGCTTCACTCCAGGTTTACTGTATCCCTTGGACCTTCTTATTGACGATGAAACACAGAAATTGCATCGGAATTAACTATAAAAAGCGCAATGCCGAATTATGTACAAGAAGACTGACTCTACTTACTGTCAATTTTTTGAACTATTCCTGTGACACTAGATATAGATTCATATGCTTCACTCCAGGTTTACTGTATCACTTGGACCTTCTTATTGACGATGAAACGCAGAAATTGCATCGGAATTAGATAAAAAAGGCACAATGCCGACTTAAGTACAAGAAGACTGACTCATCTTACTATGTTTTGAACCATTCCTGTGACACTAGTTACAGATTCCGATGCTTCACTGCAGGTTTACTGTATCCCTTGGACCTTCTTATTGACGATGAAAGACAGAAATTGTATCGGAATTAATTACAAAAGGCACAATGCCGACTTAAGTACAAGAACACTGACTCTTCTCACTGACTATGCTTTGAACCATTCGTGTGACACTAGTTATAGATTCCGATGCTTCACTTCAGGTTTACTGTTTCCCTCAGACCTTCTTATTGACGATGAAACACAGAAATTGCATCGGAATAAAATACAAAAGGCACTATGCCAACTTAAGTACAATAAGACTGACTCTACCTACTGTCTATGTTTTGAACCATTCCTGTGACACTAGTTATAGATTCCGATGCTTCACTTCAGGTCTACTGTATCCCTCTGACCTTCTTATTGACGATGAAACACAGAAGTTGCATCGGAATTAAATACAAAAGGCACAATGCCGACTTAAGGACAAGATAACTGTTTCTTCATACTGTCAATGTTTTGAACCAATCCTCTGACACTAGTTATAGATTCCGATGCTTCACTCCCGGATTACTGTATCCCTTGGACCTTCTTATTGACGATGATACCCTGAAATTGCATCGGAATTAAATAGAAAAGGCACAATGCAGACTTAAGTACAAGAAGACTGACTCTTCCTACTGTCTATTTTTTGAACCATTCCTGTGACACTAGTTATAGATAACGATACATCACTTCAGGTTTACTGTATCCCTTGGACCTTCTTGTTGACGATGAAACACAGAAATTGCATCGGAATTAAATACAAAAGGCACAATGCCGACTGAAGTACAAGAAAACTGACTCTTCTTACTGACTATGTTTTGATTCATTCCTGTGACACTAGTTATAGATTCTGATGCTTCACTCCAGGTTTACTGTATCCCTTGGACCTTCTTATTGACGATAAAACACTGAAATTGCATCGGAATTAAATACAAAAGGCACAATGCCGACTTAAGTACAAGAATACTGACTCTTCTTACTGTGTATGCTTTGAACCATCCCTGTGTCACTAGTTATAGTTTCCGATGCTTCACTCCAGGTTTACTGTATCCCTTTGACCTTCTTATTGACGATGAAACACAGAAATTGCATCGGAATTAAATACAAAAGGAACAATGCGGACTTAAGTACAAGAAGACTGACTCTTCTTACTGACTATGTTTTGAACCGTTCCTGTGACACTAGTTATAGATTCCGATGCCTCATTTCAGGTTTACTGTATCCCTCTGACACTCTTATTGACGAAGAAACACAGAAATTGCATCGGAATTAAATACAAAAGGGACAATGCCGAATTAAGTACAAGAAGACTGACTCTTCTTACTGTCTATGTTTTGAACCATTTATGTGACACTAGTTATAGATTTCGATGCTTCACTCCAGGTTTACTGTCTCCCTTGGACCTTCTTATTGACAATGAAACACAGAAATTGCATCGGAATTAAATACAAAAAGCACAATGGCGACGTAAGTACAAGAAGACTGACTCTTCTTACTGACTACGTTTTGAACCATTCCTGTGACACCAGTTATAGATTCTGATGCTTCACTTCACGTTTACTGTATCCCTTGGACCTTCTTGTTGACGATGAAACATAGAAATTGCATCGGAATTAAATACAAAAGGCACAATGCCGACTTAAGTACAAGAAGACTGACTCTTTTTACTGAGTAAGAATTGAACCATTCCTGTGACACTAGTTATAGATTCCGATGATTCACTCCTGGTTTACTGAATCCCTTGGACCTCCTTATTGACAATGAAACACAGAAATTGCATCGGAATTAAATACAATAGGCACAATGCCGACTTAAGTACAAGAAGACTGACTCTTCTTACTCACTATGTTTTGAACCATTCCTGTAACACTAGTTATAGATTCCGGTGCTTCACTTTAGGTTTACTGTATCCCTTGGACTTTCTTATTGACGATGAAACACAAAAATTGCATCGAAATTAAATACAAAAGGCACCATGCCGACTTAAGTACAAGAATACTGACTCTTCTTACTGTCTATGTTTTGAATCATCCCTGTGTCACTAGTTATAGATTCCGATGCTTCACTCCAGGTTTACTGTATCCCTTTGACCTTCTTATTGACGTTGAAACACAGAAATTGCATCGGAATTAAATACAAAAGGCACAATGCCGAATTAAGTACAAGAAGACTGACTCTTCTTACTGTCTATGTTTTGAACCATTTATGTGACACTAGTTATAGATTTCGGTGCTTTACTCCAGGTTTACTGTCTCCCTTGGACCTTCTTATTGACAATGAAACACAGAAATTGCATCGGAATTATATACAAAAGGCAAAATGGCGACTTAAGTACAAGAAGATTGACTCTTCTTACTGACTATGCTTTAAACCATTCATGTGACACTAGTTATAGATTCCGGTGCTTCACTTCAGGTTAACTGTATCCCTTGGACCTTCTTTTTGACAATGAAACACCGAAATTGCATCGGAAATAAATACAAAAGGCACTATGCCGACTTAAGTACAAGAAGACTGACTCTTCTTACTGACTACGTTTTGAACCATTCCTGTGACACTAGTTATAGATTCCGATGCTTCACTCCAGGTTTATTGTATCCCTTGGACCTTCATATTGACGATGAAACACAGAAATTGCATCGGAATTAAATCCAAAGGCACAATGCCGACTTAAGTACAAGGAGACTGACTCTTCTTACTATGTCTTGAACCATTAGTGTGACACTAGTTATAGATTCCGATGCTTCACTCCAGGTTTACTGTATCCCTTAGACCTTCATATTGACGACGAAGCACAGAAATTGCATCGGAATTAAATACAAAACGCACGATGCCGACTTAAGTACAAGAAGACTGACTCTTCTTACTATGTCTTGAACCATTCCTGTGACACTAGTTATAGATTCCGATGCTTCACTCCAGGTTTACTGTATCCCTTGGACCTTCTTATTGACGATGAAACACAGAAATTGCATCGGAATTAAATGCAAAAGGCACAATGCCGACTTAAGTACAAGAAGACTGGCTCTTCTTACTGACTATGCTTAAAACAATTCCTGTGACACTAGTTATAGATTCCGAGGCTTCACTTCAGGTATACTGTATCCCTTAGTCCTTCTTATTGACGATGAAACACAGAAATTGCGTCGGAATTAAATAGAAAATGCACAATGCCGACTTATGTACACGAAGACTGACTCTTCCTACTGTCTATGCTTTGAACCATTCCTGTGACACTCGATATATATTCCGGTGCTTCACTTCAGGTTTACTGGATCCCTTGGACCGACTTTTTGACGATGAAACACAGAAATTGCATCGAAATTAGATAAAAAAGGCACAATGCCGACTTTAGTACAAGAAGACTAACTCTTCTTACTGACTATGTTTTGATTCATTCCTGTGACATTAGTTATTGATTCCGATGCTTCACTCAAGGTTTACTGTATCCCTTGGTCCTTCTTATTGACGACGAAACACAGAATTTGCATCGGAAATTAATACAAAAGGCACAATGCCGACTTAAGTACAAGAAGACTGACTCTTCTTACTGACTATGCTTTGAACCATTTCTGTGACACTAGTTATAGATTCCGATGCTTCACTCCCGGTTTACTGTATCCCTTGGACCTTCTTATTGACGATGAAACACAGAAATTGCATCGGAATTAAATACAAAAGGCACAATGCCGACTTTAGTACTAGAAGACTGACTATTCTTACTGACTATGTTTTGAACCATTCCTGTGACACTACTTATAGATTCCGATGCTTCACTTGAGATTTACTGTATCCCTCTGACATTCTTATTGACGATGAAACACAGAAATTGCGTCGGAATTAAATACAAAATGCACAATGCCGAATTAAGTACAAGAGGACTGACTCTTCTTACTGTCTATGTTTTGAACCATTCCTGTGACACTAGTAATAGATTCCGATGCTTCACTCTAGGTTTACTGTATCCCTTGGACCTTCTTGTTGACGATGAAACACAGAAATTGCATCGAAATTTGATAAAAAAGGCAAAATGCCGACTTAAGTACAAGAAGACTGACTCATCTTACTATGTTTTGAACCATTCCTGTGACACTAGTTACAGGTTCCGATGCTTCACTGCAGGTTTACTGTATCCCTTGGACCTTCTTATTGACGATGAAACACAGAAATTGCATCGGAATTAATTACAAAAGGCACAATGCCGACTTAAGTACAAGAACACTGTCTCTTCTAACTGACTATGCTTTGAACCATTCCTGTGACACTTGTTATAGATTCCGATGCTTCACGTCAGGTTTACTGTATCCCTCTGACCTTCTTAATGACGATGAAACACAGAAATTTCAACGGAATTAAATACAAAAGGCAATATGCCGACTTAAGTATAATAAGACTGACTCTTCCTACTGTCTATGTTTTGAACCATTCCTATGACACTAGTTATAGATTCCAATTCTTTACTCCACGTTTACTGTATCCCTTGGACCTTCTTATTGACGATGAAACACTGAAATTGCATCGGAATTAAATACAAAAGGCACAATGCCGACTTAAGTACAAGAAGACTAACTCTTCTTACTGTCTATGATTTGAACCATCCCTGTGTCAGTAGTTATAGATTCCGATGCTTCACTCCAGGTTTACTGTATCCCTTTGACCTTCTTATTGACGATGAAACACAGAAATTGCATTGGAATTAAATATAAAAGGCAGAATGCCGACTTAATTACAAGAAGACTGTCTCTTCTTACTGACTATGTTTGAACCATTCCTGTGACACTAGTTATAGATTCCGATGCTTCACTCCTGGTTTACTGTATCCCTTGGACCTCCTTATTGACAATGAAACACAGATATTGCATCGGAATTAAATACAAAAGGCACAATGCCGACTTAAGTACAAGAATACTGACTCTTCTTACTGTCTATGTTTTGAACCATCCCTGTGTCACTAGTTATAGATTCCGATGCTTCACTCCAGGTTTACTGTATCCCTTTGACCTTCTTATTGACGATGAAACACAGAATTTGCATCGGAATTAAATACAAAAGGCACAATGCGGACTTAAGTACAAGAAGACTGACTCTTCTAACTGACTATATTTTGAACCATTCCTGTGACACTACTTATATATTCCGATGCCTCACTTCAGCTTTACTGTATCCCTCTGACATTCTTATTGACGATGAAACACAGAAATTGCATCGGAATTAAATACAAAAGGGACAATGCCGAATTAAGTACAAGAAGACTGACTCTTCTTACTGTCTATGTTTTGAACCATTCCTGTGACACTACTTATAGATTCCGATGCTTCACTTCAGGTTTACAGTATCCCTTGGACCTTCTTATTGACGATGAAACATAGAAATTGCTTCGGAATTAAATGCAAAAGGCACAATGCCGACTTAAGTACAAGAAGACTGACTCTTCTTACTGACTCTGTTTTGAACCATTCCTGTGACACTAGTTATAGTTTCCGATGCTTCACTCCAGGTTTACTGTATCCCTTGGACCTTCTTATTGACGATGGAACACAGAAATTGCATCGGAATTAAATGTAAAAGGCGCAATGCCGAATTAAGTACAAGAAGACTGACTCTACTTACTGTCTATTTTTTGAAACATTCCTGTGACACTAGTTAGAGATTCATATGCTTCACTCCAGGTTTACTATATCCCTTGGACCTTCTTATTGACGATGAAACACAGATATGGCATAGGAATTAATAAGAAAAGGCACAATGCCGACTTAAGTACAAGAAGACTGACTCTTCTTACTGTCTATGTTTTGAACCATTCCTGTGACACTAGTTATAGATTCCGATGCTTCACTTCAGATTTACTGTATCCCTCTGACCTTCGTATTGACAATAAAACACAGAAATAGCATCGGAATTAAATGAAAAAGGCACAATGCCGACTTAAGTACAAGAAGACTGACTCTTCTTACTGTCTATGATTTGAACCACTCCTGTGACACTAGTTACAGATTCCGATGCTTCACTCCAGGTTTACTGTATCCCTTGGACCTCCTTATTGACGATGAAACACAGAAATTGAATCGGAATTAAATGCAAAAGGCACAATGCCGACTCAAGTACAAGAAGACTGGCTCTTCTTACTGACTATGGTTTGAAACATTCCTGTGACACTAGTTATAGATTCCGAGGCTTCACTTCTTGTATCCCTTGGACCTTCTTATTGACGATGAAACACAGAAATTCAATCGGAATTAAATGCAAAAGGCACAATGCCTACTCAAGTACAAGAAGACTGGCTCTTCTTACTGACTATGTTTTGAACCATTCCCGTGACACTTGTTATAGATTCCGATGCTTCACTTCAGGTTTACTGTATCCCTCTGCCCTTCTTATTGACGATGAAACACAGAAATTGCATCGGAATTAAATACAAAATGCACAATGCCGACTTAAGTACAAGAACACTGACTCTTGCCACTGTCTATGATTTGAACCATTCATGTGACACTAGTTACAGATTCCGATGCTTCACTTCAGGTTTACTTTATCCCTTGGACCTTCTTATTGACGATGAGACACAGAAATTGCATCAGAATTAAATACAAAATGCACAATGCCGACTTAAGTACAAGAACACTGACTCTTGCCACTGTCTATGATTTGAACCATTCATGTGACACTAGTTACAGATTCCGATGCTTCACTTCAGGTTTACTTTATCTCTTGGACCTTCTTATTGACGATGAAACGCAGAAATTGCACCGGAATTAAATACAAAATGCACAATGCCGACTTAAGTACAAGGAGACTGACTCTTCTTACTGACTATGTTTTGAACCATTCCTGTGACACTAGTTATAGACTCTGATGCTTCATTTCAGGTTTACTGTATCCCTAGGACCTTCTTATTGAAGATGGAACACAGAAATTGCATCGGAATTAAATACAAAAGGCACAATGACGACTTATGTACAAGAATACTGACTCTTCTTACTGTCTATGTTTTGAACCATCCCTGTGACACTAGTTATAGATTCCGATGCTTCACTCCAGGTTTTCTGTATCTCGTGGACCTTTTTATTGACGATGAAACACAGAAATTGCACCGGAATTAAATACAAAAGGCACAATGCCGACTTAAGTACAAAAACCCTGCCTCTTACCACTGTCTAAAGTTTGAACCATTCCTGTGACACTAGTTATAATTTCCGATGCTTCACTTCAGATTTACTGTATCCCTCTGACGTTCTTATTGACGATGAAATACAGAAATTGCGTCGGAATTAAATACAAATGGCACATGCCGAATTAAGTACAAGAAGACTGTCTCGTCTTACAGTCTATGTTTTGAACCATTCCTTTGACACTAGTCATAGATTCCGATGCTTCACTCTAGGTTTACTGTATCCCTTTGTCCTTCTTATTGACGATGAAACACAGAAATTGCATCGGATTTAAATAAAAAAGGAACAATGTCGACTTAAGTACAAGAAGACTGACTCATCTTACTGTCTATGATTTGAACCATTCCTGTGACACTAGTTATAGATTTCGATGCTTCACTTCAGGTTTACTGTAACCCACAGACCTTCTTATTGACGATGAAACACAGAAATTGCATCGGAATTAAATACAAAAGGCACAATGCCGACTTATGTACAAGAAGACTGACTCTTCTTACTGACTATGTTTTGAACCATTCCTGTGACACTAGTTATAGATTCCGATGCTTCACTTCATGTTTACTGTATCCCTCTGACCTTCTTATTGACGATGAAACACAGAAATTGCATCGGCATTAAATACAAAAGGCACAATGCCGGATTAAGTACAAGAAGTCTGACGCTTCTTACTGTCTATGTTTTGAACCATTCATGTGACACGAGTTATAGATATGATGCCTCACTCCAGGTTTACTGTATCCCTTGGACCTTCTTATTGACGATGAAACACAGAAATTGCATCGGAATTAAATACAAAAGGCACAATGGCGACTCAAGTACAAGAAGACTGACTCTTCTTACTGACTATGTTTGAACCATTCATGTGACACTAGCTATAGAATCCGGTGCTTCACTTCAGGTTTACTGTATCCCTTGGGAGTTCTTATTGACGATGAAACACAGAAATTGCATCCGAATTAAATACAAAAGGTACAATGACGTCTTAAGTACAAGAAGACTGGCTTTTCTTACTGTCTATGATTTGAACCATTCCTGTGACACTAGTTACAGATTCCGATGCTTCACTCCAGGTTTACTGTATCCCTTGGACCTTCTTATTGACGATGAAACACAGAAATTGCATCGGAAATAAATAGAAAAGGCTCAAAGCCCAATTAAGTACAAGAAGACTGACTCTTCCTACTGTCTATGGTTTGAACCATTCCTGTGACACTAGTTATAGATTCTGATGCTTCACTTCAGGTTTAGTGTACCCCTCTGCCCTTCTTATTGACGATGAAACACAGAAATTGCAACGGAATTAAATACAAATGGCACAATGCCGACTTAAGTACAAGAAGACTGACTCTTCTTCTGTCTATGCTTTGAACCATTCCTGTGACACTAGTTATAGATTTCGATGCTTCACTTCAGGTTTACTGTAACCCACAGACCTTCATATTGACGATGAAACACAGAAATTGCATCGGAATTAAATACAAGAGGCACAATGCCGACTTATGTACAAGAAGACTGACTCTTCTTACTGACTATGTTTTGAACCATTCCTGTGAGACTAGTTATAGATTCCGATGCTTCACTTCATGTTTACTGTATCCCTCTGACCTTCTTATTGACGATGAAACACAGAAATTGCATCGGCATTAAATACAAAAGGCACAATGCCGGATTAAGTACAAGAAGTCTGACGCTTCTTACTGTCTATGTTTTGAACCATTCATGTGACACGAGTTATAGGTATGATGCCTCACTCCAGGTTTACTGTATCCCTTGGACCTTCTTATTGACGTTGAAACACAGAAATTGCATCGGAATTAAATACAAAAGGCACAATGGCGACTAAAGTACAAGAAGACTGACTCTTCTTACTGACTATGTTTGAACCATTCATGTGACACTAGCTATAGAATCCGGTGCTTCACTTCAGGTTTACTGTATCCCTTGGAAGTTCTTATTGACGATGAAACACAGAAATTGCATCCGAATTAAATACAAAAGGTACAATGACGTCTTAAGTACAAGAAGACTGGCTTTTCTTACTGACTATGTTTTGAACCACTCCTGTGACACTAGTTACAGATTCCGATGCTTCACTCCAGGTTTACTGTATCCCTTGGGTCTTCCTATTGACGATGAAACACAGAAATTGCATCGGAATTAAATACAAAAGGCACAATGCCGACTTAAGTACAAGAAGACTGGCTCTTCTTACTGGCTATGCTTTGAACCATTCCTGTGACACTAGTTATATATCCCGAGGCTTCACTTCAGGTTCACTGTATCACTTTGACCTTCTTATTGACGATGAAACACAGAAATTGGTTCGGAATTAAATAGAAAATGCACAATGCCGACTAAAGTACAAGAAGACTGTCTCTTCCTACTGGCTATGTTTTGAACCATTCCTGTGACACTAGTTATAAATTCCGATGCTTCACTTCAGGTTTACTGTATCCCGCTGCCCATCTTATTGACGATGAAACACAGAAATTGCATCGGAATTAAATACAAAAGGCACAATGCCGACTTAAGTACAAGAAGACTGACTCTGCTTACTGTCTATGTTTTGAACCATTTCTGTGATACTAGTTATAGGTGTCGATGCTTCACTTCAGGTTTTCTGTATCCCTTGGACCTTCTTATTGACGATGAATCACAGAAATTGCATCGGAATTAAATACAAAAGGCACAACGCCGGCTTAAGTACAAGAAGACTGACTCTTCGTACAGTCTATGTTTTGAACCATCACTGTGACACTAGTTATAGATTCAATTACTTCACTCCAGGTTTACTGTATCCTTTGGACCTTCTTATTGACGATGAAATACACAAATTGCATCGGAATTAAATACAAAAGGCACAATGCCGACTTAAGTACAAGAAGACTGACTCTTCTTACTGACTATGATTTGAACCATTCCTGTGACACTAGTTATGGATTCCGATGCCTCGCTTGAGATTTACTGTATCCCTCTGACCTTCTTATTGACGATGAAACACAGAAATTGCATCGAAATTAAATACAAAAAGCACAATGCCGAAATAAGTACAAGAAGACTGACTCTTTTTACTGTCGATGTTTTGAACTATTCATGTGACACTAGTTATAGATTCCGATGCTTCACTTCAGGTTTACTGTATCCCTTGGACCTTCCTATTGACGATGAGACACTAAAATCGCATCGGAATTAAATAGAAAAAGCACAATGCCGACTTAAGTACAAGAAGACTGACACTTCCTACTCTCTATGTTTTGAACCATTCCTGTGACACTAGTTTTTTATTCCGATGCTTCAGTTGAGGTTTACTGTATCCGTCGGACCATCTTATGGACGATGAAACACAGAAATTGCATCGGAATGAAATCCAAAAGGCACAATGACGACTTAAGTACAAGAAGACTTACTCTTCCATCTCTCTATGTTTTGAACCATTCCTGTAACACTAGTTATAGATTCCGAGGCTTCACTTCAGGTTCACTGTATCCCTTGGACCTTCTTATTGACGATGAAACACAGAAATTGCATCGGAATTAAATAGAAAATGCCCAATGCCGACTTAAGTACAAGAAGAATGACGCTTCCTACTGTCTATGTTTTGAACCATTCCTGTGACTCTAGTTATAGATTCCGATGCTTCACTTAAGGGTTTACTGTATCCCTCTGCCCTTCGTATTGACGATGAAACACAGAAATTGCATCGGAATTAAATACAAATGACACAATGCCGACTTAAGTACAAGAAGACTGACTCTGCTTGCTGTCTATGATTTGAACCATTTCTGTGATACTAGTTATAGATTTCGAAGCTTCACTTCAGGTTTTCTCTATCCCTTGGAACTTCCTATTGACGATGAAACACAGAAATTGCATCGGAATTAAATACAAAAGGCACAATGCCGACTTAAGTACAAGAACACTGACTCTTGCCACTGTCTATGATTTGAACCTTTCCTGTGACACTAGTTATAGATTCCGATGCTTCACTTCAGGTTTACTGTATCCCACTGACGTTCTTATTGACGATGAAACACAGAAATTGCATCGGAATTAAATACAAAAGGCACAATGCAGACTTAAGTACAAGAAGACTGACTCTTCTTACTGTCTATGTTTTGAACCATTCATGTGACACGAGTTATAGATTCCGATGCTTCACTCCAGGTTTACTGTATCCCGCGGACCTTCTTATTGACGATGAAACACAGAAATTGCATCGGAATTTAATACAAATGGCACAATGGCGACTTAAGTACAAGAAGACTGACTCTTCTTAATGACTATGTTTTGAACCATTCATGTGACACTAGTTATAAATTCAGGTGCTGCACTTCAGGTTTTCTGTATCCCTTGGCCCTTCTTTTTGACGATGAAACACAGAAATTGCATCAGAATTAAATACCAAAGGCACAATGGCGACTTAAGTACAAGAAGACTGACTCTTCTTACTGACTATGTTTTGAACCATTCATGTGACACTAATTGTAAATTCCGATGCTTCACCTCATGTTTACTGTATCCCTTGGACCTTCGTATTGACGATGAAACACAGAAATTGCATCGGAATTAAATACAGAAGGCACAATGCCGTCTTAAGTACAAGAAGACTGGCTCTTCTTACTGACTATGCTTTGAACCATTCCTGTTACACTAGTTATTGATTCTGATGCTTCACTTCAGGTTTACTGTATCCCTTAGACCTTCTTATTGACGATGAAACACAGAAATTGCATCCAAATTAAATACAAAAGGCACAATGCCGACTTAAGTACAAGAAAACTGGCTCTTCTTACTGACAATGTTTTGAACCATTCCTGTGACACTAGTTATAGATTACGAGGCTTCACTTCAGGCTCACTGTATCCCTTGGACCTTCTTATTGACGATGAAACACAGAAATTGCTTCGGAATTAAATAGAAAATGCAGAATGCCGACTTAAGTACAAGAAGACTGACTCTTCCTACTGTCTATGTTTCGAACCATTCCTGTGGCACTAGTTATAAATTCCGATGCTTCACTTCAGGTTTACTGTATCCCTCTGCCCATCTTATTGACGATGAAACACAGAAATTGCATCGGAATTAAATACAAAAGGCACAATGCCGACTTAAGTACAAGAAGACTGACTCTGCTTACTGTCTATGTTATGAACCATTTCTGTGATACTAGTTATAGGAATCAATGCTTCATTTCAGGTTTTCTGTATCCCTTGGACCTTCTTATTGACGATGAAACACAGACACTGCATCGGAATTAAATACAAAAGGCACAATGCCGACTTAAGTACAAGAAGACTGATTCTTCGTACAGTCTATGTTTTGAACCATCTCTGTGACACTAGTTATAGATTACGATGCTTCACTCCAGGTTTACTGTATCCCTTGGACCTTCTAATTGACGATGAAATACAAAAATTGCATCGGAATTAAATACAAAAGGCACAATGCCGACTTAAGTACAAGAAGACTGACTCTTCTTACTGACTATGTTTTGAACCATTCCTGTGACACTAGTTATATATTCCGATGCTTCACTTGAGATTTACTGAATCCCTCTGACCCTCTTATTGACGATGAAAAACAGAAATTGCATCGGAATTAAATACAAAATGCACAATACCGAAATAAGTACAAGAAGACTGACTCTTCTTACAGTCTATATTATGAACTATTCATGTGACACTAGTTATTGATTCCGATGCTTCACTTCAGGTTTACTGTATCCCTTGGACCTTCCTATTGACGATGAGACACAGAAATCGCATCGGAATTAAATAGAAAAAGCACAATGCCGACATAAGTACAAGAAGACTGACTCTTCCTACTCTCTATGCTTTGAACCATTCCTGTGACACTAATTTTTTATTCCGATGCTTCACTTGAGGTTTACTGAATCCGACGGACCTTCTTATGGACGATGAAACACAGAAATTGCATCGGAATGAAATACAAAAGGCACAATGCCGACTTAAGTACAAGAAGACTTACTCTTCCATCTCCCTATGTTTTGATCCATTCCTGTAACACTAGTTATAGATTCCGAGGCTTCACTTCAGGTTCACTGTATCCCTTGGATCTGATTATTGACGATGAAACACAGAAATTGCATCGGAATTAAATAGAAAATGCACAATGCCGACTTAAGTACAAGAAGACTGACTCTTCCTACTGTCTATGTTTTGAACCATTCCTGTGACACTAGTTATAGATTCCGATGCTTCAATTCAGCTTTACTGTATCCCTCTGCCCCTCTTATTGACGATGAAACACAGAAATTGCATCGGTATTTAATATAAAAGGCACAATGCCTGCTTAAGTACAAGAAGACCGACTCTTCTTACCGACTATGTTTCGAACCAATCCTGTGACACTAGTAATAGACTCTGATGCTTCACTTCAGGTTTACTGTATCCCTGGGACCATCTTATTGAAGATGAAACACAGAAATTGCATCGGAATTAAATACAAAGGGCACAATGCCGACTTAAGTACAAGAATACTGACTCTTCTTAATGTCTATGTTTTGAACCATTCCTGTGACACTAGTTATAGATTTTGATGCTTCACTTCATTTTTACTGTATCCCTTGAACCTTCATATTGACGATAAATCACTGAAATTGCATCGGAATTAAATACAAAAGGCACAATGCCGACTTAAGGACAAGAAGACTGACTCTTCTTACTGACTATGTTTTGAACCATTCCTGTGACACTAGTTATAGATTCCGATGCTTCACTTCAGGTTTACTGTAGTCCCACTGACCTTCTTATTGACGATGAAACACAGAAATTGCATCGGAATTAAATACAAAAGGGACAATGCCGACTTAAGTACAAGAAGACTGACTCTTCTTACTGACTATGTTTTGAACCATTCCTGTGACACTAGTTATAGATTCCGAAGCTTCCGTTCAAGTTTACTGTATCACTCTGACCTTCGTATTGACGATGAAACACAGAAATTGCATCGGAATTAAATACAAAAGGCACAATGCCAGATTAAGTACAAGAAGACTGACTCTTCTTACTGTCTATGTTTTGAACCATTCATGTGACACGAGTTATAGATTCCGATGCTTCACTCCAGGTTTACTGCATCCCGTGGACCTTCTTATTGGCGATGAAACACAGAAGTTGCATCGGAATTTAATACAAAAGGCACAATGGCGACTTAAGTACAAGAAGACTGACTCGTCTGACTGTCTATGTTTTGAACCCTTCCTTTGACACTAGTTATAGATTCCGATGCATCACTCTAGGTTTACTGTATCCCTTAGTCCTTCTTATTGACGATGAAACACAGAAATTGCATCGGTTTAAATAAAAAAGGAACAATGTCGACTTAAGTACAAGAAGACTGACTCATCTTACTGTCTATGACTTGAACCATTCCTGTGACACTAGTTAAAGATTGCGATGCTTCACTCCAGGTTTACTGTATCCCTTGGACCTTCTTATTGACGATGAAACACAGAAATTGCATCGGAAATAAATAGAAAAGTCACAATGCCGACTTAAGTACAAGAGGACTGACTCTTCCTACTGTCTATGGTTTAAACCATTCCTGTGACACTAGTTATAGATTCCGATGCTTCACTTCAGGTTTAGTGTTTCCTTCTGCCCTTCTTATTGACGATGAAACACAGAAATTGCATCGGAATTAAATACAAAAGGCACAATGCCGACTTATGTACAAGAAGACGGACTCTTCTTACTGACTATGGTTTGAACCATTCCTGTGACACTAGTTATAGATTCCGATGCTTCACTTCATGTTTACAGTATCCCTCAGACCTTCTTATGGACGATGAAACACAGAAATTGCATCGGAATAAAAAACAAAAGGCACAATGCCGGACTAAGTACAAGAAGACTGACGCTTCTTACCGTCTACGTTTTGAACCATTCATGTGACACGAGTTATAGATCTGATGCCTCACTCCAGGTTTACTGTATCACTCAGACCTTCTTATTGACGATGAAACACAGAAATTGCATCGGAATTAAATACAAAATGCACAATGGCGACTTAAGTACAAGAAGACTGACTCTTCTTACTGACTATGTTTGAACCATTCATGTGACACTAGTTATGGATTCCGGTGCTGCACTTCAGGTTTACTGTATCCCTTGGAAGTTCTTATTGATGATGAAACACAGAAATTGCATCCGAATTAAATACAAAAGGCACAATGCCGTCTTAAGTACAAGAAGACTGGCTTTTCTTACTGACTATGGTTTGAACCATTCCTGTGACACTAGATACAGATTCCGTTGCTTCACTTCAAGTTTACTGTATCCCTCTGACTTTCTTATTGACGATGAAGCACAGTAATTGCATCGGAATTAAATAGAAAAGGCACAATGCCGACCTAAGTACAAGAAGACTGACTCTTCTTACTGACTATGTTTTGAACCACTCCTGTGACACTAGTTACAGATTCCGATGCTTCACTCCAGGTTTACTCTATCCTTAGTATCTTCCTATTTGCGATGAAACACAGAAATTGCATCGGAATTAAATAAAAAATGCACAATGCCGACTTAAGTAGAAGAAGACTGGCTCTTCTTACTGACTATGCTTTGAACCATTCCTGTGACACTAGTTATAGATTCCGAGGCTTCACTTCAGGTTCACTGTATCCCTTTGACCTTCGTATTGACAATGAAATATAGAAATTGCATCGGAATTAAATACAAAAGGCACAATGCCGACTTAAAAACAAGAAGGCTGACTCTGCTTACTGTTTATGTTTTGAACCATTTCTGTGATACTAGTTATAGGAATCGATGCTTCACTTCAGGTTTTCTGTATCCCTTGGTCCTTCTTATTGACGATGAAACACAGAAATTGCTTCGGAATTAAATAGAAAATGCACAATGCCGACTTAAGTACAAGAAGACTGACTCTTCCTGCTGTCTATGTTTTGAACCATTCCTGTGACGCTAGTTGTAAATTCCGATACTTCACTTCAGGTTTACTGTATCCCTCTGCCCATCTTATTGACGATGAAACACAGAAATTGCATCGGAATTAAATACAAATGGCACAATGCCGACTTAAGTACAAGAAGGCTGACTCTGATTACTGTCTATGATTTGAACCATTTCTGTGATACTAGTTATAGATTTCGATGCTTCACTTCAGGTGTTCTCTATCCCTTGGACCTTCTTATTGACGATGAAACACAGAAATTGCATCGGAATTAAATATAAAAGGCACAACGCCGACTTAAGTACAAGAACACTGACCCTTGCCACTGTCTATGATTTGAAACATTCCTGTGACACTAGTTATAGATTCCGATGCTTCACTTCAGGTTTACTGTATCCCTTGGACCTTCTTATTGACGATGAAACACAGAAATTGCATCGGTATTTAATATAAAAGGCACAATGCCTACTTAAGTACAAGAAGACCGACTCTTCTTACCGACTATGTTTCGAACCATTCCTGTGACACTAGTTACAGACTCTGATGCTTCACTTCAGGTTTACTGTATCCCTAGGGCCATCTTATTGAAGATGAAACACAGAAATTGTATCGGAATTAAATACAAAAGGCACAATGCCGACTTAAGTACAAGAATACTGACTCTTCTTAATGTCTATGTTTTGAACCATCCCTGTGACACTAGTTATAGATTCCGATGCTTCACTCCAGGTTTACTGTATCTCTTGGACCTTCTTATTGACGATGAAACACAGAAATTGCATAGGAATTAAATACAAAAGGCACAATGCCGACTTAAGTACAAGAAGACTGACTCTTCTTTTGTCTATGTTTTGAACCATTCCTGTGATACTAGTTATAGATTTCGATGCTTCACTTCATTTTTACTGTATCTCTTGAACCTTCATATTGACGATGAATCACTGAAATTGCATCGGAATTAAATACAAAAGGCACAATGCCGACTTAACAACAAGAAGACTGACTCTTCTTACTGACTATGTTTTGAGCCATTCCTGTGACACTAGTTATAGATTCCGATGCTTCACTTCAGGTTTACTGTATCCCACTGACCTTCTTATTGACGATGAAACACAGAAATTGCATCGGAATTAAATACAAAAGCCACAATGCCGACTTAAGTACAAGAAGACTGACTCTTCTTACTGACTATGTTTTGAACCATTCCTGTGACACTAGTTATAGATTCCGATGCTTCAGTTCAAGTTTACTGTATAACTCTGACCTTCTTATTGACGATGAAACGCAGAAATTGCATCGGAATTAAATGCAAAAGGCACAATGCCTGATTAGGTACAAGAAGACTGGCTCTTCTTACTGACTATCTTTTGAACCATTCCTGTGACACTAGTTATAGATTCCGATGCTTCACTACAGGTTTACTGTATCCCTTGGACTTTCTTATTGACGATGAAACACAGAAATTGCATCGGAATTAAATACAAAAGGCACAATGCCGACTTTAGTACAAGAAGACTGACTCGTCTTACTGTCTATGTTTTGAACCATTCCTTTGACACTAGTTATAGATTCCGATGCATCAGTCTAGGTTTACTGTATCCCTTGGTCCTTCTTATTGACGATGAAACACAGAAATTGCATCGGTTTAAATAAAAAAGGAACAATGTCGACTTAAGTACAAGAAGACTGACTCATCTTACTGTCTATGATTTGAACCATTCCTGTTACACTAGTTAAAGATTCCGATGCTTCACTTCAGGTTTACTGTATCCCTTAGTCCTTCTTATTGACGATGAAACACAGAAATTGCATCGGAATTAAATACAAAAGGCACAATGGCGACTTAAGTACAAGAAGACTGACTCTTCTTACTGACTATGTTTTGAACCACTCCTGTGACACTAGTTACAGATTCCGATGCTTCACTCCAGGCCCAATGCCGACTTAAGTACAAGAAGGCTGACTCTGCTTACTGTTTATGTTTTGAACCATTTCTGTGATACTAGTTATAGGAATCGATGCTTCACTTCAGGTTTTCTGTATCCCTTGGACCTTCTTATTGACGATGAAACACAGAAATTGCATCGGAATTAAATACAAAAGGCACAATGCCGACTTAAGTACAAGACGACTGATTCTTCGTACAGTCTATGTTTTGAACCATCTCTGTGACACTAGTTATAGATTCCGATGCTTCACTCCAGGTTTACTGTATCCGTTGGACCTTTTTATTGACGATGAAAAACAGAAATTGCATCGGAATTAAAAACAAAAGGCACAATGCCGACTTAAGTACAAGAAGACTGACTCTTCTTACTGACTATGTTTGAACCATTCCTGTGACACTAGTTATAGATTCCGATGCTTCACTACAGGTTTACTGTATCCCATGGACCTTCTTATTGACGATGAAATACAGAAATTGCATCGGAATTAAATACAAAAGGCACAATGCCGACTTAAGTACAACAACACTGACTCCTCCTACTGTCTATGCTTTGAACCATTCCTGTGACACCAGTTATAGATTCCGATGCTTCACTTCAGGTTTACTGTATCCCTCTCCCCTTCTTATTGACGATGAAACACAGAAATTGCATCGGAATTAAATACAAATGGCACACTGCCGGCTTAAGGACAACAAGACTGACTCTGCTAACTGTCTATGATTTGAACCACTTCTGTGATACTAGTTATAGATTTCGATGCTTCACTTCAGGTTTTCTCTATCCCTTGGACCTTCTTATTGACGATGAAACAGTAAAATTGCATCGGAATAAAATACAAAAGCCACAATGCCGACTTAAGTACAAGAACACTGACTCTTGCCACTGTCTATGATTTGAACCATTCCTGTGACACTAGTTATATATTCCGATGCTTCACTTCAGGTTTACTGTATCCCTTGGACCTTCTTATTGACGATGAAACACAGAAATTGCATCGGAATTTAATACAAAAGGCACAATGCCGACTTAAGTACAAGAAGACTGACACTTCTTACCGACTATGTTTTGAACCATTCCTGTGACACTAGTTATAGACTCTGATGCTTGACTTCAGGTTTACTGTATCCCTAGGACCATCTTATTGAAGATGAAACACAGAAATTGCATCGGAATTAAATACAAAAGGCACAATGCCGACTTAAGTACAAGAATACTGACTCTTCTTAATGTCTATGTTTTGAACCATCCCTGTGACACTGGTCATGGATTCCGATGCTTCACTCCAGGTTTACTGTATCTCTTGGACCATCTTATTGACGATGAAACACAGAAATTGCATTGGAATTAAATACAAAAGGCACAATGTCGACTTAAGTACAAGAAGACTGACTCTTCTCTTGTCTATGTTTTGAACCATTCCTGTGACACTAGTTATAGATTTCCATGCTTCACTTCAGGTTTACTGTATCCCTTGAACCTTCATTTTGACGATGAATCACTGAAATTGCATCGGAATTAAATACAAAAGGCACAATGCCGACTTAAGGACAAGAAGACTGACTCTTCTTACTGACTAAGTTATGAACCATTCCTGTGACACTAGTTATAGATTCCGATGCTTCACTTCAGGTTCACTGTATCCCACTGACCTTCTTATTGACGATGAAACACAGAAATTGCATCGGAATAAAATACAAAAGGCACAATGCCGACTTAAGTACAAGAAGACTGACTCTTCTTACTGACTATGATTTGAACCATTCCTGTGACACTAGTTATAGATTCCGATGCTTCAGTTCAAGTTTACTGTATCACTCTGACCTTCTTATTGACGATGAAACACAGAAAATGCATCGGCATTAAATACAAAAGGCACAATGCCGGATTAAGTTCAATAAGACTGACTCTTCTTACTGTCTATGTTTTGAACCTTTCATGTGACACGAGTTATAGATTCCGATGCTTTACTCCAGGTTTACTGTATCCCGTGGACTTTCTTATTGACGATTAAACACAGAAATTGCATCGGAATTTAATACAAAAGGCACAATGGCGACTTAAGTACAAGAAGACTGACTCTTCTAACTGACTATGTTTTGAACCATTCATGTGACACTAGTTATAAATTCCGGTGCTTCACTTAAGGTTTACTGTATCCCTTGGACCTTCGTATTGACGATGAAACACAGAAATTGCATCGGAATTAAATACAAAAGACACAATGCCGTCTTAAGTACAAGGAGACTGGCTCTTCTTACTGACTATGTTTTGAACCATTCCTGTGACACTAGTTATAGATTCCGAGGCTTCACTTCAGGTTCACTGTATCCCTTGGACCTTCTTATTGACGATGAAACACAGAATTTACATCGGAATTAAATAGAAAATGCACAATGCTGTCTTAAGTACAAGAAGACTGACTCTTCCTACTGTCTATGATTTGAACCATTCCTGTGACACTAGTTATAGATTCCGATGCTTCACTTCAGGTTTACTGTATCCTTCTGCCCTTCTTAATGACGATGAAATACAGAAATTGCATCAGAATTAAATACAAATGGCACAATGCCGACTTAAGTACAAGAAGACTGACTCTGCTTACTGTCTATGATTTGAACTATTTCTGTGATACTAGTTATAGATTTCGATGCTTCACTTCAGGTTTTCTGTATCCCTTGGTCCTTCTTATTGACGATGAAACACAGAAATTGCATCGGAATTAAATACAAAATCCACAATGCCGACTTAAGAACAAGAAGACTGACTCTTCTTACTGACTATGTTTTGAACCATTCCTGTGACACTAGTTATAGATTCCGATGCTTCACTTCAGGTTTACTGTATCCCACTGACCTTCTTATAGACGATGAAACACAGAAATTGCATCGGAATTAAATACAAAAGGCACAATGCCGACTTAAGTACAAGAAGACTGACTCTTCTTTTGTCTATGTTTTGAACCATTCCTGTGATACTAGTTATAGATTTCGATGCTTCACTTCATTTTTACTGTATCTCTTGAACCTTCATATTGACGATGAATCACTGAAATTGCATCGGAATTAAATACAAAAGGCACAATGCCGACTTAACAACAAGAAGACTGACTCTTCTTACTGACTATGTTTTGAGCCATTCCTGTGACACTAGTTATAGATTCCGATGCTTCACTTCAGGTTTACTGTATCCCACTGACCTTCTTATTGACGATGAAACACAGAAATTGCATCGGAATTAAATACAAAAGCCACAATGCCGACTTAAGTACAAGAAGACTGACTCTTCTTACTGACTATGTTTTGAACCATTCCTGTGACACTAGTTATAGATTCCGATGCTTCAGTTCAAGTTTACTGTATAACTCTGACCTTCTTATTGACGATGAAACGCAGAAATTGCATCGGAATTAAATGCAAAAGGCACAATGCCTGATTAGGTACAAGAAGACTGGCTCTTCTTACTGACTATCTTTTGAACCATTCCTGTGACACTAGTTATAGATTCCGATGCTTCACTACAGGTTTACTGTATCCCTTGGACTTTCTTATTGACGATGAAACACAGAAATTGCATCGGAATTAAATACAAAAGGCACAATGCCGACTTTAGTACAAGAAGACTGACTCGTCTTACTGTCTATGTTTTGAACCATTCCTTTGACACTAGTTATAGATTCCGATGCATCAGTCTAGGTTTACTGTATCCCTTGGTCCTTCTTATTGACGATGAAACACAGAAATTGCATCGGTTTAAATAAAAAAGGAACAATGTCGACTTAAGTACAAGAAGACTGACTCATCTTACTGTCTATGATTTGAACCATTCCTGTTACACTAGTTAAAGATTCCGATGCTTCACTTCAGGTTTACTGTATCCCTTAGTCCTTCTTATTGACGATGAAACACAGAAATTGCATCGGAATTAAATACAAAAGGCACAATGGCGACTTAAGTACAAGAAGACTGACTCTTCTTACTGACTATGTTTTGAACCACTCCTGTGACACTAGTTACAGATTCCGATGCTTCACTCCAGGCCCAATGCCGACTTAAGTACAAGAAGGCTGACTCTGCTTACTGTTTATGTTTTGAACCATTTCTGTGATACTAGTTATAGGAATCGATGCTTCACTTCAGGTTTTCTGTATCCCTTGGACCTTCTTATTGACGATGAAACACAGAAATTGCATCGGAATTAAATACAAAAGGCACAATGCCGACTTAAGTACAAGACGACTGATTCTTCGTACAGTCTATGTTTTGAACCATCTCTGTGACACTAGTTATAGATTCCGATGCTTCACTCCAGGTTTACTGTATCCGTTGGACCTTTTTATTGACGATGAAAAACAGAAATTGCATCGGAATTAAAAACAAAAGGCACAATGCCGACTTAAGTACAAGAAGACTGACTCTTCTTACTGACTATGTTTGAACCATTCCTGTGACACTAGTTATAGATTCCGATGCTTCACTACAGGTTTACTGTATCCCATGGACCTTCTTATTGACGATGAAATACAGAAATTGCATCGGAATTAAATACAAAAGGCACAATGCCGACTTAAGTACAACAACACTGACTCCTCCTACTGTCTATGCTTTGAACCATTCCTGTGACACCAGTTATAGATTCCGATGCTTCACTTCAGGTTTACTGTATCCCTCTCCCCTTCTTATTGACGATGAAACACAGAAATTGCATCGGAATTAAATACAAATGGCACACTGCCGGCTTAAGGACAACAAGACTGACTCTGCTAACTGTCTATGATTTGAACCACTTCTGTGATACTAGTTATAGATTTCGATGCTTCACTTCAGGTTTTCTCTATCCCTTGGACCTTCTTATTGACGATGAAACAGTAAAATTGCATCGGAATAAAATACAAAAGCCACAATGCCGACTTAAGTACAAGAACACTGACTCTTGCCACTGTCTATGATTTGAACCATTCCTGTGACACTAGTTATATATTCCGATGCTTCACTTCAGGTTTACTGTATCCCTTGGACCTTCTTATTGACGATGAAACACAGAAATTGCATCGGAATTTAATACAAAAGGCACAATGCCGACTTAAGTACAAGAAGACTGACACTTCTTACCGACTATGTTTTGAACCATTCCTGTGACACTAGTTATAGACTCTGATGCTTGACTTCAGGTTTACTGTATCCCTAGGACCATCTTATTGAAGATGAAACACAGAAATTGCATCGGAATTAAATACAAAAGGCACAATGCCGACTTAAGTACAAGAATACTGACTCTTCTTAATGTCTATGTTTTGAACCATCCCTGTGACACTGGTCATGGATTCCGATGCTTCACTCCAGGTTTACTGTATCTCTTGGACCATCTTATTGACGATGAAACACAGAAATTGCATTGGAATTAAATACAAAAGGCACAATGTCGACTTAAGTACAAGAAGACTGACTCTTCTCTTGTCTATGTTTTGAACCATTCCTGTGACACTAGTTATAGATTTCCATGCTTCACTTCAGGTTTACTGTATCCCTTGAACCTTCATTTTGACGATGAATCACTGAAATTGCATCGGAATTAAATACAAAAGGCACAATGCCGACTTAAGGACAAGAAGACTGACTCTTCTTACTGACTAAGTTATGAACCATTCCTGTGACACTAGTTATAGATTCCGATGCTTCACTTCAGGTTCACTGTATCCCACTGACCTTCTTATTGACGATGAAACACAGAAATTGCATCGGAATAAAATACAAAAGGCACAATGCCGACTTAAGTACAAGAAGACTGACTCTTCTTACTGACTATGATTTGAACCATTCCTGTGACACTAGTTATAGATTCCGATGCTTCAGTTCAAGTTTACTGTATCACTCTGACCTTCTTATTGACGATGAAACACAGAAAATGCATCGGCATTAAATACAAAAGGCACAATGCCGGATTAAGTTCAATAAGACTGACTCTTCTTACTGTCTATGTTTTGAACCTTTCATGTGACACGAGTTATAGATTCCGATGCTTTACTCCAGGTTTACTGTATCCCGTGGACTTTCTTATTGACGATTAAACACAGAAATTGCATCGGAATTTAATACAAAAGGCACAATGGCGACTTAAGTACAAGAAGACTGACTCTTCTAACTGACTATGTTTTGAACCATTCATGTGACACTAGTTATAAATTCCGGTGCTTCACTTAAGGTTTACTGTATCCCTTGGACCTTCGTATTGACGATGAAACACAGAAATTGCATCGGAATTAAATACAAAAGACACAATGCCGTCTTAAGTACAAGGAGACTGGCTCTTCTTACTGACTATGTTTTGAACCATTCCTGTGACACTAGTTATAGATTCCGAGGCTTCACTTCAGGTTCACTGTATCCCTTGGACCTTCTTATTGACGATGAAACACAGAATTTACATCGGAATTAAATAGAAAATGCACAATGCTGTCTTAAGTACAAGAAGACTGACTCTTCCTACTGTCTATGATTTGAACCATTCCTGTGACACTAGTTATAGATTCCGATGCTTCACTTCAGGTTTACTGTATCCTTCTGCCCTTCTTAATGACGATGAAATACAGAAATTGCATCAGAATTAAATACAAATGGCACAATGCCGACTTAAGTACAAGAAGACTGACTCTGCTTACTGTCTATGATTTGAACTATTTCTGTGATACTAGTTATAGATTTCGATGCTTCACTTCAGGTTTTCTGTATCCCTTGGTCCTTCTTATTGACGATGAAACACAGAAATTGCATCGGAATTAAATACAAAATCCACAATGCCGACTTAAGAACAAGAAGACTGACTCTTCTTACTGACTATGTTTTGAACCATTCCTGTGACACTAGTTATAGATTCCGATGCTTCACTTCAGGTTTACTGTATCCCACTGACCTTCTTATAGACGATGAAACACAGAAATTGCATCGGAATTAAATACAAAAGGCACAATGCCGACTTAAGTACAAGAAGACTGACTCTTCTTTTGTCTATGTTTTGAACCATTCCTGTGACACTAGTTATAGATTTCGATGCTTCACTTCAGGTTTACTGTATCCCTTGAACCTTCATATTGACGATGAATCACTGAAATTGCATCGGAATTAAATACAAAAGGCACAATGCCGACTTAAGAACAAGAAGACTGACTCTTCTTACTGACTATGTTTTGAACCATTCCTGTGACACTAGTTATAGATTCCGATGCTTCACTTCAGGTTTACTGTATCCCACTGACCTTCTTATTGACGATGAAACACAGAAATTGCATCGGAATTAAATACAAAAGGCACAATGCCGACTTAAGTACAAGATGACTGACTGTTCTTACTGACTATGTTTTGAACCATTCCTGTGACACTAGTTATAGATTCCGATGCTTCAGTTCAAGTTTACTGTATCACTCTGACCTTCTTATTGACGATGAAACACAGAAATTGCATCGGAATTATATACAAAAGGCACAATGCCGGATTAAGTACAAGAAGACTGACTCTTCTTACTGTCTATGCTTTGAACCATTCATGTGACACGAGTTATAGATTCCGATGCTTCACTCCCGATTTACTGTATCCCGTGGACCTTCTCGTTGACGATGAAACACAGAAATTGCATCGGAATTTAATACAAAAGGCACAATGGCGACTTAAGTACAAGAAGACTGACTCTTCTTACTGACTATGTTTTGAACCATTGATGTGACACTAGTTATTAATTCAGGTGCTTCACTTCAGGTTTACTGTATCCCTTGGACCTTCGTATTGACGATGAAACACAGAAATTGCATCGGAATAAAATACAAAAGGCACAATGCCGTCTTAAGTACAAGAAGACAGGCTCTTCTTACTGACTATGTTTTTAACCTTTCCTGTGACACTAGTTATAGATTCTGATGCTTCACTTCCGGTTTACTGTATCCCTTAGACCTTCATATTGACGATGAAACACAGAAATTGCATAGGAATTAAATACAAAAGGCACAATGCCGACTTAAGTACAAGAAGACTGACTCTTCTTTTGTCTATGTTTTTTTAACCTTTCCTGTGACACTAGTTATAGATTCTGATGCTTCACTTCCGGTTTACTGTATCCCTTAGACCTTCATATTGACGATGAAACACAGAAATTGCATAGGAATTAAATACAAAAGGCACAATGCCGACTTAAGTACAAGAAGACTGACTCTTCTTTTGTCTATGTTTTGAACCATTCCTGTGACACTAGTTATAGATTTCGATGCTTCACTTCAGGTTTACTGTATCCCTTGAACCTTCATATTGACGATGAATCACTGAAATTGCATCGGAATTAAATACAAAAGGCACAATGCCGCCTTAAGAACAAGAAGACTGACTCTTCTTACTGACTATGTTTTGAACCATTCCTGTGACACTAGTTATAGATTCCGATGCTTCACTTCAGGTTTACTGTATCCCACCGACCTTCTTATTGACGAAGAAACACAGAAATTGCATCGGAATTAAATACAAAAGGCACAATGCCGACTTAAGTACAAGATGACTGACTGTTCTTACTGACTATGTTTTGAACCATTCCTGTGACACTAGTTATAGATTCCGATGCTTCAGTTCAAGTTTACTGTATCACTCTGACCTTCTTATTGACGATGAAACACAGAAATTGCATCGGAATTATATACAAAAGGCACTATGCCGGATTAAGTACAAGAAGACTGACTCTTCTTACTGTCTATGCTTTGAACCATTCATGTGACACGAGTTATAGATTCCGATGCTTCACTCCCGGTTTACTGCATCCCGTGGACCTTCTCGTTGACGATGAAACACAGAAATTGCATCGGAATTTAATACAAAAGGCACAATGGCGACATAAGTACAAGAAGACTGACTCTTCTTACTGACTATGTTTTGAACCATTGATGTGACACTAGTTATAAATTCAGGTGCTTCACTTCAGGTTTACTGTATCCCTTGGACCTTCGTATTGACGATGAAACACAGAAATTGCATCGGAATTAAATACAAAAATCACAATGCCGTCTTAGGTACAAGAAGACAGGCTCTTCTTACTGACTATGTTTTTAACCATTCCTGTGACACTAGTTATAGATTCTGATGCTTCACTTCCGGTTTACTGTATCCCTTAGACCTTCTTATTGACGATGAAACACAGAAATTGCATAGGAATTAAATACAAAAGGCACAATGTCGACTTAAGTACAAGAAGACTGACTCTTCTCTTGTCTATGTTTTGAACCATTCCTGTGACACTAGTTATAGATTTCCATGCTTCACTTCAGGTTTACTGTATCCCTTGAACCTTCATTTTGACGATGAATCACTGAAATTGCATCGGAATTAAATACAAAAGGCACAATGCCGACTTAAGGACAAGAAGACTGACTCTTCTTTCTGACTAAGTTATGAACCGTTCCCGTGACACTAGTTAAAGATTCCGATGCTTCAGTTCAAGTTTACTGTATCACTCTGACCTTCTTATTGACGATGAAACACAGAAATTGCATCGGAATTAAATACAAAAGGCACAATGCCGGATTAAGTACAATAAGACTGACTCTTCTTACTGTCTATGTTTTGAACCTTTCATGTGACACGAGTTATAGATTCCGATGCTTTACTCCAGGTTTACTGTATCCCTTGGACCTTCGTATTGACGATGAAACACAGAAATTGCATCGGAATAAAATACAAAAGACACAATGCCGTCTTAAGTACAAGGAGACTGGCTCTTCTTACTGACTATGTTTTGAACCATTCCTGTGACACTAGTTATAGATTCCGAGGCTTCACTTCAGGTTCACTGTATCCCTTGGACCTTCCTATTGACGATGAAACACAGAATTTACATCGGAATTAAATAGAAAATGCACAATGCAGTCTTAAGTACAAGAAGACTGACTCTTCCAACTGTCTATGATTTGAACCATTCCTGTGACACTAGTTATAGATTCCGATGCTTCACTTCAGGTTTACTGTATCCCTCTGCCCTTCTTAATGACGATGAAATACAGAAATTGCATCAGAATTAAATACAAATGGCACAATGCCGACTTAAGTACAAGAACACTGACTCTTGCCACTGTCTATGATTTGAACCATTCCTGTGACACTAGTTATAGATTCCGATGCTTCACTTCAGGTTTACTGTATCCCACTGACCTTCTTATTGACGATGAAACACAGAAATTGCATCGGAATTAAATACAAAAGGCACAATGCCGACTTAAGTACAAGATGACTGACTGTTCTTACTGACTATGTTTTGAACCATTCCTGTGACACTAGTTATAGATTCCGATGCTTCAGTTCAAGTTTACTGTATCACTCTGACCTTCTTATTGACGATGAAACACAGAAATTGCATCGGAATTATATACAAAAGGCACAATCCCGGATTAAGTACAAGAAGACTGACTCTTCTTACTGTCTATGCTTTGAACCATTCATGTGACACGAGTTATAGATTCCGATGCTTCACTCCCGGTTTACTGTATCCCGTGGACCTTCTCGTTGACGATGAAACACAGAAATTGCATCGGAATTTAATACAAAAGGCACAATGGCGACTTAAGTACAAGAAGACCAACTCTTCTTACTGACTATGTTTTGAACCATTCATGTGACACTAGTTATAAATTCAGGTGCTTCACTTCAGGTTTACTGTATCCCTTGGACCTTCGTATTGACGATGAAACACAGAAATTGCATCGGAATTAAATACAAAAGGCACAATGCCGTCTTAAGTACAAGAAGACAGGCTCTTCTTACTGACTATGTTTTTAACCATTCCTGTGACACTAGTTATAGATTCTGATGCTTCACTTCCGGTTTACTGTATCCCATAGATCTTCTTATTGACGATGAAACACAGAAATTGCATCGGAATTAAATACAAAAGGCACAATGGCGACTTAAGTACAAGAAGACTGACTCTTCTTACTGACTATGTTTTAAACCACTCCTGTGACAATAGTTACAGATTCCGATGCTTCACTCCAGTTTTACTTAATCCCTTGGACGCTCTTATTGACGATGAAACACAGAAATTGCATCCTGATTAAATACAAAAGGCACAACGGCGACTTAAGTACAAGAAGACTGACTCTTCTTACTGACTATGCTTTGAACCATTCCTGTAACACTAGTTATAGATTCCGAGACTTCACTTCAGGTACACTGTATCCCTTGGACCTTCTTATTGACGATGAAACACAGAAATTGCTTCGGAATTAAATAGAAAATTCACAATGCCGACTTAAGTACAAGTTGACTGACACTTCCTACTGTCTATGTTTTGAACCATTCCTGTGACACTAGTTATAAATTCCGATGCTTCACTTCAGGTTTACTGTATCCCTCTGCCCTTCTTATTGACGATGAAACACAGAAATTGCATCGGAATTAAATACAAAAGGCACAATGCATACTTAAGTACAAGAAGACTGACTCTGCTTACTGTCTATGTTTTGAACCATTTCTGTGATACTAGTTATAGATTTCGATGCTTCACCTCAGGTTTTCTGTATCCCTTGGACCTTCTTATTGACGATGAAACACAGAAATTGCATCGGAATTAAATACAAAAGGCACAATGCCGACTTAAGTACAAGAAGACTGACTCTTCTTACTGACTATGTTTTGAATCACGCCTGTGACACTAGTTACAGATTCCGGTGCTTCACCCCAGGTTTACTGAATCCCTTGGAAGTTCTTATTGACGATGAAACACGAAACTGCATCGGAATTAAATACAAAAGGCACAATGCCGACTTAAGTACAAGAAGACCGGCTCTTCTTACTGACTATGCTTTGAACCATTCCTGTGCCACTAGTTATAGATTCCGAGGCTTCACTTCAGGTTTACTGTATCTCTTGGACCTTCTTATTGACGATGAAACACAGAAATTGGTTCGGAATTAAATAGAAAATGCACAATGCCGACTTAAGTACAAGAAGACTGACTCTTCCTACTGTCTATGGTTCAAATGGCTCTGAGCACTATGGGACTCAACTGCTGAGGTCATTAGTCCCCTAGAACTTAGAACTAGTTAAACCTAACTAACCTAAGGACAGCACAAACATCCACGCCCGAGGCAGGATTCGAACCTGCGACCGTAGCGGTCTTGCGGTTCCAGACTGCAGCGCCTTTAACCGCACGGCCACTTCGGCCGGCCTACTGTCTATGTTTCGAACCATTCCTGTGACACTAGTTATAAATTCCGATGCTTCAGTTCAGGTTTACTGTATCCCTCTGCCCACCTTATTGACGATGAAACACAGAAATTGCATCGGAATTAAATACAAAAGGCACAATGCCGACTTAAGTACATGAAGACTGACTGTCCTTACTGTCTATGTTTTGAACCATTTCTCTGATACTAGTTATAGGAATCGATGCTTCACTTCAGGTTGTCTGTATCCCTTGGACCTTCTTATTGACGATGAAACACAGAAATTGCATCGGAAATATATACAAAAGGCACAATGCCGACTTAAGTACAAGAAGACTGACTCTTCCTACTGTCTATGTTTCGAACCATTCCTGTGACACTAGTTATAAATTCCGATGCTTCAGTTCAGGTTTACTGTATCCCTCTGCCCACCTTATTGACGATGAAACACAGAAATTGCATCGGAATTAAATACAAAAGGCACAATGCCGACTTAAGTACATGAAGACTGACTGTCCTTACTGTCTATGTTTTGAACCATTTCTCTGATACTAGTTATAGGAATCGATGCTTCACTCCAGGTTTACTGTATCCCTTGGACCTTCTTATTGACGATGAAATACAGAAATTGCATCGGAATTAAATACAAAAGGCACAATGCCGTCTTAAGTACAAGAAGACTGACTGTTCTTACTGACTATGTTTGAAACATTCCTGTGACACTAGCTTTAGATTCCGATGCTTCACATCAGGTTTACTGTATCCCACTGACCTTCTTATTGACGATGAAACACAGAAATTGCATCGGAACTAAATACAAAAGGCACAATGCCGACTTAAGTACAAGATGACTGACTCTTCTTACTGACTATGTTTTGAACCATTCCTGTGACACTAGTTATAGATTCCGATGCTTCAGTTCAAGTTTACTGTATCACTCTGACCTTCTTATTGACGATGAAACACAGAAATTGCATCGGAATTATATACAAAAGGCACAATGCCGGATTAAGTACAAGAAGACTGACTCTTCTTACTGTCTATGTTTTGAACCATTCATGTGACACGAGTTATAGATTCCGATGCTTCACTCCCGGTTTACTGTATCCCGTGGACCTTCTTATTGACGATGAAACACAGAAATTGCATCGGAATTTAATACAAAAGGCTCAATGGCGACTTAAGTACAAGAAGACTGACTCGTCTTCCTGACTATGTTTTGAACCATTTATGTGACACTAGTTATAAATTCAGGTGCTTCACTTCAGGTTTACTGTATCCCTTGGACCTTCGTATTGACGATGAAACACAGAAATTGCATCGGAATTAAATACAAAAGGCACAATGCCGTCTTAAGTACAAAAAGACTGGCTCTTCTTACTGACTATGTTTTGAACCATTCCTGTGACACTAGTTATAGATTCTGATGCTTCACTTCCGGTTTACTGTATCCCTTAGACCTTCTTATCGACGATGAAACACAGAAATTGCATCGGAATTAAATACAAAAGGCACAATGCCGACTTAAGTACATGAAGACTGACTGTCCTTACTGTCTATGTTTTGAACCATTTCTCTGATACTAGTTATAGGAATCGATGCTTCACTCCAGGTTTACTGTATCCCTTGGACCTTCTTATTGACGATGAAATACAGAAATTGCATCGGAATTAAATACAAAAGGCACAATGCCGTCTTAAGAACAAGAAGACTGACTGTTCTTACTGACTATGTTTGAAACATTCCTGTGACACTAGTTATAGATTCCGATGCTTCACATCAGGTTTACTGTATCCCACTGACCTTCTTATTGACGATGAAACACAGAAATTGCATCGGAATTAAATACAAAAGGCACAATGCCGACTTAAGTACAAGATGACTGACTCTTCTTACTGACTATGTTTTGAACCATTCCTGTGACACTAGTTATAGATTCCGATGCTTCAGTTCAAGTTTACTGTATCACTCTGACCTTCTTATTGACGATGAAACACAGAAATTGCATCGGAATTATATACAAAAGGCACAATGCCGGATTAAGTACAAGAAGACTGACTCTTCTTACTGTCTATGTTTTGAACCATTCATGTGACACGAGTTATAGATTCCGATGCTTCACTCCCGGTTTACTGTATCCCGTGGACCTTCTTATTGACGATGAAACACAGAAATTGCATCGGAATTTAATACAAAAGGCACAATGGCGACTTAAGTACAAGAAGACTGACTCTTCTTCCTGACTATGTTTTGAACCATTTATGTGACACTAGTTATAAATTCAGGTGCTTCACTTCAGGTTTACTGTATCCCTTGGACCTTCGTATTGACGATGAAACACAGAAATTGCATCGGAATTAAATACAAAAGGAACAATGCCGTCTTAAGTACAAAAAGACTGGCTCTTCTTACTGACTATGTTTTGAACCATTCCTGTGACACTAGTTATAGATTCTGATGCTTCACTTCCGGTTTACTGTATCCCTTAGACCTTCTTATTGACGATGAAACACAGAAATTGCATCGGAATTAAATACAAAAGGCACAATGGCGACTTAAGTACAAGAAGACTGACTCTTCTTACTGACTATGTTTTGAACCACTCCTGTGACACTAGTTACAGATTCCGATGCTTCACTCCAGCTTTACTTAATCCCTTGGACGTTCTTATTGACGTTGAAACACAGAAATTGCATCCTAATTAAATACAAAAGGCACAATGCCGACTTAAGTACAAGAAGACTGGCTCTTCTTACTGACTATGCTTTGAACCATTCCTGTGACACTAGTTATAGGTTCCGAGGCTTCACTTCAGGTTCACTGTATCCCTTGGACCTTCTTATTGACGATGAAACACAGAAACTGCTTCGGAATTAAATAGAAAATTCACAATGCGACTTAAGTACAAGTTGACTGACACTTCCTACTGTCTATGTTTTGAACCATTCCTGTGACACTAGTTATAGATTCCGATGCTTCAGTTCAAGTTTACTGTATCCCTCTGACCTTCTTATTGACCATGAAACACAGAAATTGAATCGGAATTAAATACAAAAGGCACAATGCCGGATTAAGTACAAGAAGACTGAATCTTCTTACTGTCTATGTTTTTGAACCAATCATGTGGCACGAGTTATAGATTCCGAAGCTTCACTAAAGGTTTACTGTATACCGTGGACCTTCTTATTGACGATGAAACACAGAAATTGCATCGCAATTAAATACAAAAGGCACAATGGCGACTTAAGTACAAGAAGACTGACTCTTCTTACTGACTATGTTCTGAACCATTCATGTGACACTAGTTATAAATTCCGGTACTTCACTTCGTGTTTACTGTATCCCTTGGACGTTCGTATTGACGATGAAACACAGAAATTGCATCGGAATTAAATACAGAAGGCACAATGCCATCTTAAGTACAAGAAGACTGGCTCTTCTTACTGACTATGTTTTGAACCATTCCTGTGACACTAGTTTCAGATTCTGATGCTTCACTTCAGGTTTACTGTATCCCTTAGACCTTCTTATTGACGATGAAACACAGAAATTGCATCCGAATTAAATACAAAAGGCACAAAGGCGACTTAAGTACAAGAAGACTGACTCTTCTTACTAACTATGTTTTGAACCACTCCTGTGACACTAGTTACAGATTCCGATGCTTCACTCCCGGTTTACTGTATCCCGTGGACCTTCTTATTGACGATGAAACACAGAAATTGCACTGGAATTAAATACAAAAGGCACAATGCCGACTTAAGTACAAGAAGACCGGCTCTTCTTACTGACTATGCTTTGAACCATTCCTGTAGCACTAGTTATAGATTCCGAGGCTTCACTTCAGGTTCACTGTATCCCTTGGACCTTATTATTGACGATGAAACACAGAAATTGCTTCGGAATTAAATAGAAAATGCACAATGCCGACTTAAGTACAAGAAGACTGACTCTTCCTACTGTCTATGTTTCGAACCATTCCTGTGACACTAGTTATAAATTCCGATGCTTCACTTCAGGTTTACTGTATCCCTCTGCCCACCTTATTGACGATGAAACACAGAAATTGCATCGGAATTAAATACAAAAGGCACAATGCCGACTTAAGTACAAGAAGACTGACTCTCCTTACTGTCTATGTTTTCAACCATTTCTCTGATACTAGTTATAGGAATCGATGATTCACTTCAGGTGAAAACCTGAAACAGAAATTGCATCGGAATTAAATACAAAAGGCACTATGCCCACTTAAGTACAAGAAGACTGACTGTTCTTACTGACTATGTTTGAACCATTCCTGTGACACTAGTTTTAGATTCCGATGCTTCACTTGAGATTTACTGTATCCCTCTGACCTTCTTATTGACGATGAAACACAGGAATTGCATCGGAATTAATTACAAAAGGCACAATGCCGAATTTAGTACAAGAAGACTGACTCCTCTTACTGTCTATGTTTTGAACTATTCATGTGACACTAGTTATAGATTCCGATGCTTCACTCCAGGTTTACTGTATCCCTTGGACCTTCTTATTGACGATGAAATACAGAAATTGCATCGGAATGAAATACAAAAGGCACAATGCCGACTTAAGTACAAGAAGACTTACTCTTCCATTTCTCTATGTTTTGAACCATTCCTGTAACACTAGTTATAGATTCCGAGGCTTCACTTCAGGTTCACTGTATCCCTTGGACCGTCTTATTGACGATGAAACACAGAAATTGCATCGGAATTAATTAGAAAACGCACAATGCCGACTTAAGTACAAGAAGACTGACTCTTCCAACTGTCTATGTTTTGAACCATTCCAGTGACACTAGTTATAGATTCCGATGCTTCACTTCAGGTTTACTGTATCCCTCTGCCCTTCTTATTGACGATGAAACACAGAAATTGCATCAGAATTAAATACAAATGGCACATTGCCGACTTAAGGACAAGAAGACTGACTCTGCTTACTGTCTATGATTTGAACCACTCCTGTGATACTAGTTATACATTTCGATGCTTCACTTCAGGTTTTCTCTATCCCTTGGACCTTCTTCATGACGATGAAACACAGAAATTGCATCGGAATTAAATACAAAAGGCACAATGCCGCCTTAAGTACAAGAACACTGACTCTTGCCAATATCTATGATTTGAACCATTCCAGTGACACTAGTTATAGATTCCGATGCTTCACTTGAGATTTACTGTATCCCTCTGACCTTCTTATTGACGATGAAACACCGAAATTGCATCGGAATTTAATACAAAAGGCACAATGGCGACTTAAGTACAAGAAGACTGACTCTTCTTACCGACTATGTTTTGAACCATTCCTGTGACACTAGTTATAGACTCTGATGCTTCACTTCAGGTTTACTGTATCCCTAGGACCAGCTTATTGAAGATGAAACACAGAAATTGCATCGGAATTAAATACAAAAGGCACAAAGCCGACTTAAGTACAAGAATACTGACTCTTCTTAATGTCTATGTTTTGAACCATCCCTGTGACACTGGTTATAGATTTCGATGCTTCAGTTCAGGTTTACTGTATCCCTTGAACCTTCATATTGACGATGAATCACTGAAATTGCATCGGAATTAAATTCAAAAGGCACAATGCCGACTTAAGAACAAGAAGACTAACTCTTCTTACTGACTATGTTATGAACCATTCCTGTGACACTAGTTATAGATTCCGATGCTTCACTTCAGGTTTACTGTATCCCACTGACCTTCTTATTGACGATGAATCACTGAGATTACATCGGAATTAAATTCAAAAGGCACAATGCCGACTTAAGAACAAGAAGACTGACTCTTCTTACTGACTATGTTATGAACCATTCCTGTGACACTAGTTATAGATTCCGATGCTTCAGTTCAAGTTTACTGTATCACTCTGACCTTCTTATTGACGATGAAACACAGGCATTGCATCGGAATTAAATACAAAAGTCACAATGCCGACCTAAGTACAAGATCACTGACTCTTGCCGCTGTCTATGATTTGAAAAATTCCTATGACACTAATTACAGATTCTGATGCTTCACTTCAGGTTAACTGCATCCCTCGGACCATCTTATTGGAGATGAAACACAGAATTTGCATCGGAATTAAATACAAAAGGCACAATGCCGACTTAAGTACAAGAAGACTGACTCTTCTTACCGACTATGTTTTGAACCATTCCTGTGACACTAGTAATAGACTCTGATGCTTCACTTCAGGTTTACTGTATCCGTAGTACCATCTTATTGAAGATGAAACACAGAAATTGCATCGGAATTAAATACAAAAGGCACAATGCCGACTTAACTACAAGAGTACTGTCTCTTCTTACTGTCTATGTTTTGAACCATCCCTGTGACACTAGCTATAGATTCCGATGCTTCACTTCAGGTTTACTGTATCTCTTGGACCTTCTTATTGACGATGAAACACTGAAATTGCATAGGAATTAAATACAAAAGGCACAATGCCGACTTAAGTACAAGAAGACTGACCCTTCTTACCGACTATGTGTTGAACCATTCCTGTGACACTAGTTACAGATTTCGATGCTTCACTTCAGGTTTACTGTATCCCTTGAACCTTCATATTGACGTTGAATCACTGAAATTGCATCGGAATTAAATACAAAAGGCACAATGCCGACTTAAGAACAAGAAGACTGACTCTTCTTACTGACTATGTTTTGAACCATTCCTGTTACACTAATTATAGATTCCGATGCTTCACTTCAGGTTTACTGTATCCCACTGACCTTCTTATTGACGATGAAACACAGAAATTGCATCGGAATTAAATACAAAAGGCACAATGCCGACTTAAGTACAAGAAGACTGACTCTTCCTACTGTCTATGTTTTGAACCATTCCCGTGACACTACTAATAGATTCCGATGCTTCACTTCCGGTTTACTGTATCCCTCTGACCTTCTTATTGACGATGAAACACAGAAATTGCATCGGAATTAAATACAAAAGGCACAATGCCGGATTATATACAAGAAGACTGACTCTTCTTACTGTCTACGTTTTGATCCATTCTGTGACACGAGTTATAGATTCCGATGCTTCACTCCAGGATTACTGATCCCGTGGACCTTCTTATTGACGATGAAACACAGAAATTGCATCGGAATTTAATACAAAAGGCACAATGGCGACTTAAGTACATGAAGACTGACTCTTCTTACTGACTATGCTTTGAACCACTCCTGTGACACTAGTTACAGATTCCGATGCTTCACACCAGGTTTACTTAATCCCTTGGACGTTCTTATTGACGATGAAACACAGAAATTGCATCCTAATTAAATACAGAAGGCAGAATGCCGACTTAAGTACAAGAAGACTGGCTCTTCTTACTGACTATGCTTTGAACCATTCCTGTGACACTAGTTACAGATTCCGAGGCTTCACTTCAGGTTCACTGTATCCCTTGGACCTTCTTATTGACGATGAAACACAGATATTGCTTCGGAATTAAATAGAAAATTCACAATGCCGACTTAAGTACAAGAAGACTGACTCTTCCTACTGTCTATGTTTTGAACCATTCCTGTGACACTAGTTATAGATTCCGATGCTTCACTTCTGGTTTACTGTATCCCTCTGCCCTTCTTATTGACGATGAAACACAGAAATTGCATCGGAATTAAATACAAATGGCACAATGCCGACTTAAGTACAAGAAGACTGACTCTGCTTACTGTCTATGATTTGAACCATTTCTGTGATACTAGTTATAGATTTCGATGCTTCACTTCAGGTTTTCTCTATCCCTTGGACCTTCGTATTGACGATGAAACACAGAAATTGCATCGGAATTAAATAGAAAAGCCACAATGCCGACTTAAGTACAAGAACACTGACTCTTGCCACTGTGTATGATTTAAAGCATTCCTGTGACACTAGTTATAGATTCCGATGCTTCACTTCAGGTTTACTGTATCCCTTGGACCTTCTTATTGACGATGAAACACAGAAATTGCATCGGAATATAATACAAAAGGCACAATGCCGACTTAAGTACAAGAAGACTGGCTCTTCTTACTGACTATGTTTTGAACCATTCCTGTGACACTAGTTATAGATTCTGATGCTTCACTTCAGGTTTACTGTATCCCTTAGACCTTCTTATTGACGATGAAACACAGAAATTGCATCCGAATTAAATACAAAAGGCACAATGGCGACTTAAGTACAAGAAGACTGGCTCTCCTTACTAACTATGTTTTGAACCACTCCTGTGACACTAGTTACAGATTCCGATGCTTCACTCCAGGTTTACTTAATCCCTTGGACGTTCTTATTGACGATGAAACACAGAAATTGCATCCCAATTAAATACAAAAGGCACAATGCCGACTTAAGTACAAGAAGTTTGGCTCTTCTTACTGACTATGCTTTGAACAATTCCTGTGACACTAGTTACAGATTCTGAGGCTTCACTTCAGGTTCACTGTATCCCTTGGACCTTCTTATTGACGATGAAACACAGATATTGCTTCGGAATTAAATAGAAAATTCACAATGCCGACTTAAGTACAAGTTCACTGACACTCCATACTGTCTATGTTTTGAACCATTCCTGTGACACTAGTTATAAATTCCGATGCTTCACTTCAGGTTTACTGTATCCCTCTGCCCTTCTTATTGACGATGAAACACAGAAATTGCATCGGAATTAAATACAAAAGGCACAATGCATACTTAAGTACAAGAAGAGTGACTCTGGTTACTGTCTATGTTTTGAACCATTTCTGTGATACTAGTTATAGATTTCGATGCTTCACCTCAGGTTTTCTGTATCCCTTGGACCCTCTTATTGACGATGAAACACAGAAATTGCATCGGAATTAAATACAAAAGGCACAATGCCGACTTAAGTTACAAGAAGACTGACTCTTCTTACTGACTATGTTTTAAATCACTTCTGTGACACTAGTTACAGATTCCGGTGCTTCACTCCAGGTTTACTGAATCCATTGGACGTTCTTATTGACGATGAAACACGAAATTGCATCGGAATTAAATACAAAAGGAACAATGCCGATTTAAGTACAAGATGACTGACTCTTCTTACCGACTATGTTTTGAACCATTCCTGTGACACTAGTTATAGATTCCGATGCTTCAGTTCAAGTTTACTGTATTCCTCTGACCTTCTTATTGACCATGAAACACAGAAATTGAATCGGAATTAAATACAAAAGGCACAATGCCGGATTAAGTACAAGAAGACTGACTCTTCTTACTGTCTATGTTTTTGAACCAATCATGTGACACGAGTTATAGATTCCGATGCTTCACTCCAGGTTTACTGTATCCCGTGGACCTTCTTATTGACGATGAAACACAGAAATTGCATCGGAATTAAATACAAAAGGCACAATGGCGAATTAAGTACAAGAAGACTGACTCTTCTTACTGACTATGTTCTGAACCATTCATGTGACACTAGTTATAAATTCCGGTGCTTCACTTCGTGTTTACTGTATCCCTTGGACGTTCGTATTGACGATGAAACACAGAAATTGCATCGGAATTAAATACAAAAGGCACAATGCCGTCTTAAGTACAAGAAGACTGGCTCTTCTTACTGACTATGTTTTGAACCATTCCTGTGACACTAGTTATAGATTCTGATGCTTGACTTCAGGTTTACTGTATCCCTTAGACCTTCATATTGACGATGAAACACAGAAATTGCATCCGAACTAAATACAAAAGGCACAATGGCGACTTAAGTATAAGAAGACTGACTCTCCTTACTAACTATGTTTTGAACCACTCCTGTGACACTAGTTACAGATTCCGATATTTCACTCCAGGTTTACTGAATCCCTTGGACGTTCTTATTGACGATGAAACACAGAAATTGCACCGGAATTAAATACAAAAGGCACAATGCTGACTTAAGTACAAGAAGACCGGCTCTTCTTACTGACTATGCTTTGAACCATTCCTGTAGCACTAGTTATAGATTCCGAGGCTTCACTTCAGGTTCACTGTATCCCTTGGACCTTATTATTGACGATGAAACACAGAAATTGCTTCCGAATTAAATAGAAAATGCACAATGCCGACTTAAGTACAAGAAGACTGACTCTTCCTACTGTCTATGTTTCGAACCATTCCTGTGACACTAGTTATAAATTCCGTAGCTTCACTTCAGGTTTACTGTATCCCTCTGCCCATCTTATTGACGATTGAACACAGGCATTGCATCGGAATTAAATACAAAAGGCACAATGCCGGAATAAGTACAAGAAGACTGACTCTTCTTACTGTCTATGTTTTGAACCTTTCATGTGACACGAGTTATAGATTCCGATGCTTCACTACAGGTTTACTGTATCCCGTGGACCTTCTTATTGACGATGAAACACAGAAATTGCATTGGAATTTAATACAAAAGGCACAATGGCGACTTAAGTACAAGAAGACTGACTCATCTTATCGACTATGTTTTGAACCATTCCTGTGACACTAGTTATAGACTCTGATGCTTCACTTCAGGTTTACTGTATCTCTAGGACCAGCTTATTGAAGATGAAACACTGAAATTGCATCGGAATTAAATTCAAAAGGCACAATGCCGACTTAAGAACAAGAAGACTGACTCTTCTTACTGACTATGTTATGAACCATTCCTGTGACACTAGTTATAGATTCCGATGCTTCACTTCAGGTTTACTGTATCCCACTGACCTTCTTATTGACGATGAATCACTGAAATTGCATCGGAATTAAATTCAAAAGGCACAATGCCGACTTAAGAACAAGAAGACTGACTCTTCTTACTGACTATGTTATGAACCATTCCTGTGACACTAGTTATAGATTCCGATGCTTCAGTTCAAGATTACTGTATCACTCTGACCTTCTTATTGACGATGAAACACAGGCATTGCATCGGAATTAAATACAAAAGGCACAATGCCGGAATAAGTACGAGAAGACTGACTCTTCTTACTGTCTATGTTTTGAACCTTTCATGTGACACGAGTTATAGATTCCGATGCTTCACTACAGGTTTACTGTATCCCGTGGACCTTCTTATTGACGATGAAACACAGAAATTGCATTGGAATTTAATACAAAAGGCACAATGGCGACTTAAGTACAAGAAGACTGACTCTTCTTACTGACTATGTTTTGAACCATTCATGTGACACTAGTTATAAATTCCGGTGCTTCACTTCTGGTTTACTGTATCCCTTGGACCTTCGTATTGACGATGAAACACAGATATTGCCTCGGAATTAAATACAAAAGGCACAATGCCGTCTTAAGTACAAGAAGACTGGCTCTTCTTACTGACTATGATTTGAACCATTCCTGTGACACTAGTTATAGATTCCGAGGCTTCAATTCAGGTTCACTGTATCCCTTGACCTTCTTATTGACGATAAAACACAGAAATTACATCGGAATTAAATAGAAAATGCACAATGCCGACTTAAGTACAAGAGTACTGTCTCTTCTTACTGTCTATGTTTTGAACCATCCCTGTGACACTAGTTATAGATTCCGATGCTTCACTCCAGGTTTACTGTATCTCTTGGACCTTCTTATTGACGATGAAACACTGAAATTGCTTAGGAATTAAATACAAAAGGCACAATGCCGACTTAAGTACAAGAAGACTGACCCTTCTTACCGACTATGTTTTGAACGATTCCTGTGACACTAGTTACAGATTTCGATGCTTCACTTCAGGTTTACTGTATCCCTTGAACCTTCATATTGACGTTGAATCACTGAAATTGCATCGGAATTAAATACAAAAGGCACAATGCCGACTTAAGAACAAGAAGACTGACTCTTCTTACTGACTATGTTTTGAACCATTCCTGCTACACTAGTTATAGATTCCGATGCTTCACTTCAGGTTTACTGTATCCCACTGACCTTCTTATTGACGATGAAACACAGTAATTGCATCGGAATTAAATACAAAAGGCACAATGCCGACTTAAGTACAAGAAGACTGACTCTTCCTACTGTCTATGTTTTGAACCATTCCCGTGACACTACTTATAGATTCCGATGCTTCACTTCAGGTTTACTGTATCCCTCTGACCTTCTTATTGACGATGAACACAGAAATTGCATCGGAGATAAATACAAAAGGCACAATGCCGACTTAAGTACAATAAGACTGGCTCTTCTTACTGACTATGCTTTGAACCATTCCTGTGACACTAGTTACAGATTCCGAGGCTTCACTTCAGGTTCACTGTATCCCTTGGACCTTCTTATTGACGATGAAACACAGATATTGCTTCGGAATTAAATAGAAAATTCACAATGCCGACTTAAATACAAGTTCACTGACACTCCATACTGTCTATGTTTTGAACCATTCCTGTGACACTTGTTATAAATTCCGATGCTTCACTTCAGGTTTACTGTATCCCTGTGCCCTTCTTATTGACGATGAAACACAGAAATTGCATCGGAATTAAATACAAGAGGCACAATGCGTACCTAAGTACAAGAAGACTGACTCTGCTTACTGTCTATGTTTTGAACCATTTCTGTGATATTACTTATAGATTTCGATTCTTCACTTCACGTTTTCTGTATCCCTTGTACGTTCTTATTGGCGATGAAACACAGATATTGCATCGGAATTAAATACAAAAGTCACAATGCCGACTTAAGTACAAGAAGACTGACTCTTCTTACTGACTATGTTTTGAAACACTCCTGTGACACTAGTTACTGATTCCGGTGCTTCACTCCAGGTTTACTGAATCCCTTGGACGTTCTTATTGACGATCAAACACGAATTTGCATCGGAATTAAATACAAAAGGAACAATGCCGACTTAAGTGCAATATGACTGACTCTTCTTACTGACTATGTTTTGAACCATTCCTGTGACACTAGTTATAGATTCCGATGCTTCAGTTCAAGTTTACTGTATCCCTCTGACCTTCTTATTGACGATGAAACCCAGAAATTGCATCGGAATTAAATACAAAAGGCACAATGCCGCCTTAAGTACAAGAAGACTGGCTCTTCTTACTGTCTATGTTTGAACCATTCCTGTGACACTAGTTATAGATTCTGATGCTTCACTTTAGGTTTACTGTATCCCTTAGACTTTCTTATTGACGATGAAACACAGAAATTGCATCCGAATTAAATACAAAAGGCACAATGGCGACTTAAGTACAAGAAGACTGACTCTTCTTACTAACTATGTATTGAACCACTCCTGTGACACTAGTTACAGATTCCGATGCTTCACTCCGGGTTTACTGAATCCCTTGGACGTTCTTATTGACGATGAAACACAGAAATTGCACCGGAATTAAATACAAAATTCACAATGCCGACTTAAGTACAAGAAGACTGGTTCTTCTTACTGACTATGCTTTGAACCATTCCTGTGACACTAGTTATAGATTCCGAGGCTTCACTTCAGGTTCACTGTATCCCTTGGACCTTCTTATTGACGATGAAACACAGAAATTGCTTCGGAATTAAATAGAAAATGCACAATGCCGACTTAAGTACAAGAAGACTGACTCTTCCTACTGTCTATGTTTCGAACCATTCCTGTGACACTAGTTATAAATTGCGACGCTTCACTTCAGGTTTACTGTATCCCTCATCCCATCTTATTGACGATGAATCACAGAAATTGCATCGGAATTAAATACAAAAGGCACAATGCCGACTTCAGTACAAGAAGTTTGACTCTGCTTACTGTCTATGTTTTGAACCATTTCTGTGATACTAGTTATGGGTATCGATGCTTCACTTCATTTTTTCTGTATCCCTTGGACCTTCTTATTGATAATGAAACACAGAAATTGCATCGGAATTAATTACAAAAGGCACAATGCTGACGTAAGTACAAGAAGACAGACTCTTCTTACTGACTATGTTTTGAACAATTCCTATGACACTAGTTATAGATTCCGATGCTTCACTTGAGATTTACTGTATCACTCTAACCTTCTTATTGACGATGAAACACAGAAATTGCATCGAAAATAAATACAAAAGTCACAATGCCGAATTAAGTACAAGAAGACTGACTCTTCTTACTGTCTATGTTTTGAACTATTCGTGTGACACTAGTAATACATTCCGATGCTTCACTTCATGGTTTACTGTATCCCTTGGACCTTCCTATTGACGATGAGACACAGAAATCGCATCGGAATTAAATAGAAAAAGCACAATGCCGACTTAAGTACAAGAAGACTGACGCTTCCTACTCTCTATGTTTTGAACAATTCCTGTGACACTAGTTTTTTATTCCGATGCTTCACTTGAGGTTTACTGTATCCGTCGGACCTTCTTATGGACGATGAAACACAGAAATTGCATCGAAATGAAATACGAAAGGCACAATGCCGACTTAAGTACAAGAAGACTTACTCTTCCATCTCTCTATGTTTTGAACCATTCCTGTAACACTAGTTATAGATTCCGAGGCTTCACTTCAGGTTCGCTGTATACCTTGGACCTTCTTATTGACGATGAAACACAGAAATTGCATCGGAATTAAATAGAAAATGCACAATGCCGACTTAAATACAAGAAGATTGACTCTTCCTACTGTCTATGTTTTGAACCATTCCTGTGACACTAGTTATAGATTCCGATGCTTCACTTCAGGTTTACTGTATCCCGCTGCCCTTCTTATTGACGATGAAACACAGAAATTGCATCGGAATTAAATACAAATGGCACAATGCCGACTTAAGTACAAGAAGACTGAATCTGCTTACTGTCTATGATTTGAACCATATCTGTGATACTAGTTATAGATTTAGATGCTTCACTTCAGGTTTTCTCTATCCCTTGGACCATCTTATTGACGATGAAACACAGAAATTGCATCGGAATTTAATACAAAAGGCACAATGGCGACTTAAGTACAAGAAGACTGACTCTTCTTACTGACTATGTTTTGAACCACTCCTGTGACACTAGTTATAGATTCCGATGCTTCACTCACGGTTTACTTAATCCCTTGGACGTTCTTATTGACGATGAAACACAGAAATTGCATCCTAATTAAATACAAAAGGCACAATGCCGACTTAAGTACAAGAAGACTGGCTCTTCTTACTGACTATGCTTTGAACCATTCCTGTGACACTAGTTACAGATTCCGAGGCTTCACTTCAGGTTCACTGTATACCTTGGATCTTCTTATTGACGATGAAACACAGATATTGCTTCGGAATTAAATAGAAAATTCACAATGCCGACTTAAGTACAAGTTCACTGACACTCCATACTGTCTATGTTTTGAACCATTCCTGTGACACTAGTTATAAATTCCGATGCTTCACTTCAGGTTTACTGTATCCCTCTGCCCTTCTAATTGACGATGAAACACAGAAATTGCATCGGAATTAAATACAAAAGGCACAATGCATACTTAAGTACAAGAAGACTGACTCTGCTTACTGTCTATGTTTTGAACCATTTCTGTGATATAACTTATAGATTTCGATTCTTCACTTCACGTTTTCTGTATCCCTTGTACGTTCTTATTGGCGATGAAACACAGAAATTGCATCGGAGTTAAATACAAAAGTCACAATGCCGACATAAGTACAACAAGACTGACTCTTCCTACTGTCTATGTTTCGAACCATTCCTGTGACACTAGTTATAAATTCCGATGCTTCACTTCAGGTTTACTGTATCCCTCATCCCATCTTATTGACGATGAATCACAGAAATTGCATCGGAATTAAATACAAAAGGCACAATACCGACTTCAGTACAAGAAGATTGACTCTGCTTACTGTCTATGTTTTGATCCATTTCTGTGATACTAGTTATGGGTATCGATGCTTCACTTCATTTTTTCTGTATCCCTTGGACCTTCTTATTGACAATGAAACACAGAAATTGCATCGGAATTAATTACAAAAGGCACAATGCTGACGTAAGTACAAGAAGACAGACTCTTCTTACTGACTATGTTTTGAACCATTCCTATGACACTAGTTATAGATTCTGATGCTTCTCTTCAGGTTTACTGTATCACTTAGACCTTCTTATTGACGATGAAACACAGAAATTGCATCCGAATTAAATACAAAAGGCACAATGGTGACTTAAGTACAAGAAGACTGGCTCTTCTTACTAACTATGTTTTGAACCACTCCTGTGACACTAGTTACAGATTCCGATGCTTCACTCCTGGTTTACTTAATCCATTGGACGTTCGTATTGACGATGAAACACAGAAATTGCATCCTAATTAAATACAAAAGGCACAATGCCGACTTAAGTACAATAAGACTGGCTCTTCTTACTGACTATGCTTTGAACCATTCCTGTGACACTAGTTACAGATTCCGAGGCTTCACTTCAGGTTCACTGTATCCCTTGGACCTTCTTATTGACGATGAAACACAGATATTGCTTCGGAATTAAATAGAAAATTCACAATGCCGACTTAAATACAAGTTCACTGACACTCCATACTGTCTATGTTTTGAACCATTCCTGTGACACTAGTTATAAATTCCGATGCTTCACTTCAGGTTTACTGTATCCCTCTGCCCTTCTTATTGACGATGAAACACAGAAATTGCATCGGAATTAAATACAAGAGGCACAATGCATACCTAAGTACAAGAAGACTGACTCTGCTTACTGTCTATGTTTTGAACCATTTCTGTGATATTACTTATAGATTTCGATTCTTCACTTCACGTTTTCTGTATCCCTTGTACGTTCTTATTGGCGATGAAACACAGAAATTGCATCGGAATTAAATACAAAAGTCACAATGCCGACTTAAGTACAAGAAGACTGACTCTTCTTACTGACTATGTTTTGAAACACTCCTGTGACACTAGTTACTGATTCCGGTGCTTCACTCCAGGTTTACTGAATCCCTTGGACGTTCTTATTGACGATGAAACACGAATTTGCATCGGAATTAAATACAAAAGGAACAATGCCGACTTAAGTGCAATATGACTGACTCTTCTTACTGACTATGTTTTGAACCATTCCTGTGACACTAGTTATAGATTCCGATGCTTCAGTTCAAGTTTACTGTATCCCTCTGACCTTCTTATTGACGATGAAACACAGAAATTGCATCGGAATTAAATACAAAAGGCACAATGCCGTCTTAAGTACAAGAAGACTGGCTCTTCTTACTGTCTATGTTTGAACCATTCCTGCGACACTAGTTATAGATTCTGATGCTTCACTTTAGGTTTACTGTATCCCTTAGACTTTCTTATTGACGATGAAACACAGAAATTGCATCCGAATTAAATACAAAAGGCACAATGGCGACTTAAGTACAAGAAGACTGACTCTTCTTACTAACTATGTATTGAACCACTCCTGTGACACTAGTTACAGATTCCGATGCTTCACTCCGGGTTTACTGAATCCCTTGGACGTTCTTATTGACGATGAAACACAGAAATTGCACCGGAATTAAATACAAAAGGCACAATGCCGACTTAAGTACAAGAAGACTGGTTCTTCTTACTGACTATGCTTTGAACCATTCCTGTGACACTAGTTATAGATTCCGAGGCTTCACTTCAGGTTCACTGTATCCCTTGGACCTTCTTATTGACGATGAAACACAGAAATTGCTTCGGAATTAAATAGAAAATGCACAATGCCGACTTAAGTACAAGGAGACTGACTCTTCCTACTGTCTATGTTTCGAACAATTCCTGTGACACTAGTTATAAATTGCGACGCATCACTTCAGGTTTACTGTATCCCTCATCCCATCTTATTGACGATGAATCACAGAAATTGCATCGGAATTAAATACAAAAGGCACAATGCCGACTTCAGTACAAGAAGATTGACTCTGCTTACTGTCTATGTTTTGAACCATTTCTGTGATACTAGTTATGGGTATCGATGCTTCACTTCATTTTTTCTGTATCCCTTGGACCTTCTTATTGATAATGAAACACAGAAATTGCATCGGAATTAATTACAAAAGGCACAATGCTGACGTAAGTACAAGAAGACAGACTCTTCTTACTGACTATGTTTTGAACAATTCCTATGACACTAGTTATAGATTCCGATGCTTCACTTGAGATTTACTGTATCACTCTGACCTTCTTATTGACGATGAAACACAGAAATTGCATCGAAATTAAATACAAAAGTCACAATGACGAATTAAGTACAAGAAGACTGACTCTTCTTACTGTCTATGTTTGAACTATTCGTGTGACACTAGTAATAGATTCCGATGCTTCACTTCATGGTTTACTGTATCCCTTGGACCTTCCTATTGACGATGAGACACAGATATCGCATCGGAATTAAATAGAAAAAGCACAATGCCGACTTAAGTACAAGAAGACTGACTCTTCCTACTCTCTATGTTTTGAACAATTCCTGTGACACTAGTTTCTTATTCCGATGCTTCACTTGAGGTTTACTGTATCCGTCGGACCTTCTTATGGACGATGAAACACAGAAATTGCATCGGAATGACATACAAAAGGCACAATGCCGACTTAAGTACAAGAAGACTTACTCTTCCATCTCTCTATGTTTTGAACCATTCCTGTAACACTAGTTATAGATTCCGAGGCTTCACTTCAGGTTCACTGTATACCTTGGACCTTCTTATTGACGATGAAACACAGAAATTGCATCGGAATTAAATAGAAAATGCACAATGCCGACTTAAGTACAAGAAGATTGACTCTTCCTACTGTCTATGTTTTGAACCATTCCTGTGACACTAGTTATAGATTCCGATGCTTCACTTCAGGTTTACTGTATCCCGCTGCCCTTCTTATTGACGATGAAACACAGAAATTGCATCGGAATTAAATACAAATGGCACAATGCCGACTTAAGTTCAAGAAGACTGACTCTGCTTACTGACTATGATTTGAACCATTTCTGTGATACTAGTTATAGATTTAGATGCTTCACTTCAGGTTTTCTCTATCCCTTGGACCATCTTATTGACGATGAAACACAGAAATTGCATCGGAATTAAATAGAAAATGCACAATGCCGACTTAAGTACAAGAACACTGACTCTTGCCACTGTCTATGATTTAAAGCATTCCTGTGACACTAGTTATAGATTCCGATGCTTCACTTCAGGTTTACTGTATCCCTTGGACCTTCTTATTGACGATGAAACACAGAAATTGCATCGGAATATAATACAAAAGGCACAATGCCGACTTAAGTACAAGAAGACTGGCTCTTCTTACTGACTATGTTTTGAACCATTCCTGTGACACTAGTTATAGATTCTGATGCTTCACTTCAGGTTTACTGTATCCCTTAGACCTTCTTATTGACGATGAAACACAGAAATTGCATCCGAATTAAATACAAAAGGCACAATGGCGACTTAAGTACAAGAAGACTGGCTCTTCTTACTAACTAAGTTTTGAACCACTCCTGTGACACTAGTTACAGATTCCGATGCTTCACTCCAGGTTTACTGAATCCCTTGGACGTTCTTATTGACGATGAAACACAGAAATTGCACCGGAATTAAATACAAAAGGCACAATGCCGACTTAAGTACAAGAAGACTGGCTCTTCTTACTGCCTATGCTTTGAACCATTCCTGTGACACTAGTTATAGATTCCGAGGCTTCACTTCAGGTTCACTGTATCCCTTGGATCTTCTTATTGACGATGAAACACAGAAATTGGTTCGGAATTAAATAGAAAATTCAGAATGCCGACTTAAGTACAAGTTGACTGACACTTCCAACTGTCTATGTTTTGAACCATTCCTGTGACACTAGTTATAGATTCCGATGCTACACTTCAGGATTACTGTATCCCTCTGCCCTTCTTATTGACGATGAAACACTGAAATTGCATCGGAATTAAATACAAAAGGCACAATGCATACTTAAGTACAAGAAGACTGACTCTGCTTACTGTCTATGTTTTGAACCATTTCTGTGATACTAGTTATAGATTTCGATGCTTCACTGCAGGTTTTCTGTATCCCTTGGACCTTCTTATTGACGATGTAACACAGAAATTGCATCGGAATTAAATACAAAAGGCACAATGCCGGCTTAAGTACAAGAAGACTGACTCTTCTTACTGACTATGTTTTGAACCACTCCTGTGACACTAGTTACAGATTCCGGTCCTTCACTCCAGGTTTACTGAATCCCTTGGACGTTCTTATTGACGATGAAACACGAAATTGCATCGGAATTAAATACAAAAGGAACAATGCCGACTTAAGTACAAGATGACTGACTCTTCTTACTGACTATGATTTGAACCATTCCTGTGACACTAGTTATAGATTCCGATGCATCAGTTCAAGTTTACTGTATCCCTCTGACCTTCTTATTGATGATGAAACACAGAAATTGCATCGGAATTAAATACAAAGGCACAGTGGCGACTTAAGTACAAGATGACTGACTCTTCTTACTAACTATGTTTTGAACTTCTCCTGTGACACTAGTTACAGATTCCGATGCTTCACTCCAGGTTTACTGAATCCCTTGGACGTTCTTATTGAAGATGAAACACAGAAATTGCACCGGAATTAAATACAAAAGGCACAATGCCGACTTAAGTACAAGAAGACTGGCTCTTCTTACTGACTATGCTTTGAACCATTCCTGTGACACTAGTTATAGATTCCGAGGCTTCACTTCAGGTTCACTGTATCCCTTGGACCTTCTTATTGACGATGAAACACAGAAATTGCTTCGGAATTAAATAGAAAATGCACAATGCCGACTTAAGTACAAGAAGACTGACTCTTCCTACTGTCTATGTTTCGAACCATTCCTGTGACACTAGTTATAGATTCCGATGCTTCACTTGAGATTTACTGTATCCCTCTGACCTTCTTATTGACGATGAAACACAGAAATTGCATCGGAATTAAATACAAAATTCACAACGCCGAATAAAGTACAAGAAGACTGACTCTTCTTCCTGTCTATGTTTTGAACTATTCATGTGACACTAGTTATAATAGATTCCGATGCTTCACTTCAGATTTACTGTATCCCTTGGACCTTCCTATTGACGATGAGACACAGAAATCGCATCCGAATTAAATAGAAAAAGCACAATGCCGACATAAGTACAAGAAGACTAACTCTTCCTACTCTCTATGTTTTCAACCATTCCTGTGACACTAGTTTTTTATTCCGATGCTTCACTTGAGGTTTACTGTATCCGTCGGACCTTCTTATGGACGATGAAACACAGAAATTGCATCGGAATGAAAAAAAAAAGGCACAATGCCGACTTAAGTACAAGAAGACTTACCCTTCCATCTCTCTATGTTTTGAACCATTCCTGTAACACTAGTTATAGATTCCGAGGCTTCACTTCAGGTTCACTGTATCCCTTGGACCTTCTTATTGACGATGAAACACAGAAATTGCATCGGAATTAAATAGAAAATGCACAATGCCGACTTAAGTACAAGAAGACTGACTCTTCCTACTGTCTATGTTTTGAACCATTCCTGTGACACGAGTTATAGATTCCGATGCTTCACTTCAGGTTTACTGTATCCCTCTGCCCTTCTTATTGACGATGAATCACAGAAATTGCATCGGAATTAAATACAAATGGCACAATGCCGACTTAAGTACAAGAAGACTGACTCTGCTTACTGTCTATGATTTGAACCATTCCTGTGACACTAGTTATAGATTCTGATGCTTCACTTCAGGTTTACTGTATCCCTTAGACCTTCTTATTGACGATGAAACACAGAAATTGCATCCGAATTAAATACAAATGGCACAATGGCGACTTAAGTACAAGAAGACTGGCTCTTCTTACTGACTATGCTTTGAACCATTCCTGTGACACTAGTTATAGATTCTGATGCTTCACTTCAGGTTTACTGTATCCCTTAGACCTTCTTATTGACGATGAAACACAGAAATTGCATCCGAATTAAATACAAAAGGCACAATGGCGACTTAAGTACAAGAAGACTGACTCTTCTTACTAACTATGTTTTGAACCACTCCTGTGACACTAGTTACAGATTCCGATGCTTCACTCCAGGTTTACTGAATCCCTTGGACGTTCTTATTGACGATGAAACACAGAAATTGCACCGGAATTAAATACAAAAGGCACAATGCCGACTTAAGTACAAGAAGACTGGCTCTTCCTACTGACTATGCTTTGAACCACTCCTGTGACACGAGTTACAGATTCCGATGCTTCACTCCAGGTTTACTGAATCCCTTGGACGTTCTTATTGACGATGAAACACAGAAATTGCACCGGAATTAAATACAAAAGGCACAATGCCGAATTAAGTACAAGAAGACTGGCTCTTCCTACTGACTATGCTTTGAACCACTCCTGTGACACTAGTTACAGATTCCGATGCTTCACTCCAGGTTTACTGAATCCCTTGGACGTTCTTATTGACGATGAAACACAGAAATTGCATCGGAATTAAATACAAAAGGCACAATGCCGACTTAAGTACAAGAAGACTGACTCTTCTTACTGTCTATGTTTTGAACCATTCCTGTGACACTAGTTATAGATTCTGATGCTTCACTTCAGGTTTACTGTATCCCTTAGACCTTCTTATTGACGATGAAACACAGAAATTGCATCCGAATTAAATACAAAAGGCACAATGGCGACATAAGTACAAGAAGACTGACTCTTCTTACTGACTACGTTCTGAACCATTCATGTGACACTAGTTATAAATTCCGATGCTTCACTCCAGGTTTACTGTATCCCTTGGACCTTCTTATTGACGATGAAATACAGGAATTGCATCTTAATTAAATACAAAAGGCACAATGCCGATTTAAGTACAAGAAGACTGACTCTTCTTGCTGACTATGTTTTGAACCATTCCTGTGACACTAGTTATAGATTCCGATGCTTCACTTGAGATTTACTGTATCACTCTGACCTTCTTATTGACGATGAAACACAGAAATTGAATCGGAATTAAATACAAAAGACACAATGCCGAATTAAGTACAAGAAGACTGACTCTTCTTACTGTCTATGTTTTGAACTATTCATGTGACACTAGTTATAGATTCCGATGCTTCACTTCAGGTTTACTTTATCCCTTGGACGTTCCTATTGACGATGAGACACAGAAATCGCATCGGAAGTAAATAGAAAAAGCACAATGCCGACTTAAGTACAAGAAGACTGACTCTTCTTACTGACTACGTTCTGAACCATTCATGTGACACTAGTTATAAATTCCGGTGCTTCACTTCATGTTTACTCTATGCCTTGGACCTTCGTATTGACGATGAAACACAGAAATTGCATCGGAATTAAATACAGAAGGCACAATGCCGTCTTAAGTACAAGAAGACTGGCTCTTCTTACTGACTATGTTTTGAACCACTCCTGTGACACTAGTTGTAGATTCTGATGCCTCACTCCGGGTTTACTGTATCGCTTGGACCTTCTTATTGACGATGAAACACAGAAATTGCATCCGAATTAAATACAAAAGGCACAATGGCGACTTAAGTACAAGAAGACTGACTCTTCTTACTAACTATGTTTTGAACCACTCCTGTGACACTAGTTACAGATTCCGATGCTTCACTCCAGGTTTACTGAATCCCTTGGATGCTCTTATTGACGATGAAACACAGAAATTGCACCGGAATTAAATACAAAAGGCACAATGCCGACATAAGTACAAGAAGACTGGCTCTTCATACTGACTATGCTTTGAACCATTCCTGTGACACTACTTATGGATTCCGAGGCTTCACTTCAGTCTCACTGTATCCCTTGGACCTTCTTATTGACGATGAAATACAGAAATTGCTTCGGAATTAAATAGGAAATGCACAATGCCGACTTAAGTACAAGAAGACTGACTCTTCTTACTGTCTATGCTTTGAACCATTTCTGTGATACTAGTTATAGGTATCGATGCTTCACGTCAGGTTTTCTGTATTCCTTGGACCTTCTTATTGACGATGAAACACAGAAATTGCATCGGAATTAAATACAAAAGGCACAATGCCGACGTAAGTACTAGAAGACTGACTCTTCGTACAGTCTATGTTTTGAACCATCTCTGTGACACTAGTTATAGATTCCGATGCTTCACTCCAGGTTTACTGTATCCCTTGGACCTTCTTATTGACGATGAAATACAGGAATTGCATCTTAATTAAATACAAAAGGCACAATGACGATTTAAGTACAAGAAGACTGACTCTTCTTGCTGACTATGTTTTGAACCATTCCTGTGACACTAGTTATAGATTCCGATGCTTCACTTGAGATTTACTGTATCACTCTGCCCTTCTTATTGACGATGAAACACAGAAATTGAATCGGAATTAAATACAAAAGACACAATGCCGAATTAAGTACAAGAAGACTGACTCTTCTTACTGTCTATGTTTTGAACTATTCATGTGACACTAGTTATAGATTCCGATGCTTCACTTCAGGTTTACTTTATCCCTTGGACCTTCCTATTGACGATGAGACACAGAAATCGCATCGGAATTAAATAGAAAAAGCACAATGCCGACTTAAGTACAAGAAGACTGACTCTTCCTACTCTCTATGTTTTGAACCATTCCTGTGACACTAGTTTTTTATTCCGATGCTTCACTTGAGGTTTACTGTATCCGTCGGACCTTCTTATGGACGATGAATCACAGAAATTGCATCGGAATGAAATACAAAAGGCACAATGCCGACTTAAGTACAAGAAGACTTGCTCTTCCATCTCTCTATGTTTTGAACCATTCCAGTAACACTAGTTATAGATTCCGAGGCTTGACTTCAGGTTCACTGTATCCCTTGGACTTTCTTATTGACGATGAAACACAGAAATTGCATCGGAATTAAATAGAAAATGCACAATGCCGACTTAAGTACAAGAAGACTGACTCTTCCTACTGTCTATGTTTTGAACCATTCCTGTGACACTAGTTATAGATTCCGATGCTTCACTTCAGGTTTACTGTATCCCTCTGCCCTTCTTATTGACGATGAAACACAGAAATTGCATCGGAATTAAATACAAATGCACAATGCCGATTTCAGTACAAGAAGACTGACTCTGCTTACTGTCTATGATTTGAACCATTTCTGTGATACTAGTTATAGATTTCGATGCTTCACTTCAGGTTTTCTCTATCCCTTGGACCTTCTTATTGACAATGAAACACAAAAATTGCATCGGAATTAAATAGAAAAGGCACAATGCCGACTTAAGTACTAGAACACTGACTCTTGCCACTGTCTATGGTTTGAACCATTCCTGTGACACTAGTTATAGATTCCGATGCTTCACTTCAGGTTTACTGTATCCCTTGGACCTTCTTATTGACGATGAAACACAGAAATTGCATCGGAATTTAATACAAAAGGCACAATGCCGACTTAAGTACAAGGAGACTGTCCCTTCTTACCGACTATGCTTTGAACCATTCCTGTGACACTAGTTATAGACTCTGATGCTTCACTTCAGGTTTACTGTATCCCTAGGACCATCTTATTGAAGATGAAACACAGAAATTGCATCGGAATTAAATACAGAAGGCACAATGCCGTCTTAAGTACAAGAAGACTGGCTCTTCTTACTGACTATGATTTGAACCATTCCTGTGACACTAGTTATAGATTCTGATGCTTCACTTCAGGTTTACTGTATCCCTTAGACCTTCTTATTGACGATGAAACACAGAAATTGCATCCGAATTAAATACAAAAGGCACAATGGCGACTTAAGTACAAGCAGACTGACTCTTCTTACTATCTATGTTTTGAACCACTCCTGTGACACTAGTTACAGATTCCGATATTTCACTCCAGGTTTACTGAATCCCTTGGACGTTCTTATTGACGATGAAACACAGAAATTGCACCGGAATTAAATACAAAAGGCACAATGCCGACTTAAGTACAAGAAGACTGGCTCTTCCTACTGACTATGCTTTGAACCATTCCTGTGACACTAGTTATTGATTCCGAGGCTTCACTTCAGTTTCACTGTATCCCTTGGACCTTCTTATTGACGATGAAACACAGAAATTGTTTCAGAATTAAATAGAAAATGCACAATGCCGACTTAAGTACAAGAAGACTGACTCCTCCTACTGTCTATGTTTCGAACCATTCCTGTGACACTAGTTATAAATTCCGATGCTTCACTTCAGGTTTACTGTATCCCTCTGCCCATCTTATTGACGATGAAACACAGAAATTGCATCGGAATTAAATCCAAAGGGCACAATGCCGACTTCAGTACAAGAAGACTGACTCTGCTTACTGTCTATGTTTTGAACCATTTCTGTGATACTAGTTATAGGTATCGATGCTTCACTTCAGGTTTTCTCTATCCCTTGGACCTTCTTATTGACAATGAAACACAAAAATTGCATCGGAATTAAATAGAAAAAGCACAATGCCGACATAAGTACAAGATGACTGACACTTCCTACTCTCTATGTTTTGAACCATTCCTGTGACACTAGTTTTTTATTCCGATGCTTCACTTGAGGTTTACTGTATCCATCGGACCTTCTTATGGACGATGAAACACAGAAATTGCATCGGAATGAAATACAAAAGGCACAATGCCGACTTAAGTACAAGAAGACTTACTCTAGCATCTCTCTATGTTTTGAACCATTCCTGTAACACTAGTTATAGATTCCAAGGCTTGACTTCAGGTTCACTGTATCCCTTGGACCTTCTTATTGACGATGAAACACAGAAATTGCATCGGAATTAAATAGAAAATGCACAATGCCGACTTAAGTACAAGAAGACTGACTCTTCTTACTATCTATGTTTTGAACCACTCCTGTGACACTAGTTACAGATTCCGATGCTTCACTCCAGGTTTACTGAATCCCTCTGCCCTTCTTATTGACGATGAAACACAGAAATTGCATCGGAATTAAATACAAATGGCACAATGCCGACTTCAGTACAAGAAGACTGACTCTGCTTACTGTCTATGATTTGAACCATTTCTGTGATACTAGTTATAGATTCTATTGCTTCACTTCAGGTTTACTGTATCCCTTAGACCTTCTTATTGACGATGAAACACAGAAATTGCATCGGAATTAAATAGAAAATGCACAATGCCGACTTAAGTACAAGAAGACTGACTCTTCTTACTATCTATGTTTTGAACCACTCCTGTGACACTAGTTACAGATTCCGATGCTTCACTCCAGGTTTACTGAATCCCTCTGACCTTCTTATTGACGATGAAACACAGAAATTGCATCGGAATTAAATACAAAAGGCACAATGCCGGATTAAGTACAAGAAGACTGACTCTTCTTACTGTTTATGTTTTGAACCATTCATGTGACACGAGTTATAGATTCCGATGCTTCACTCCAGGTTTACTGTATCCCGTGGACCTTCTTATTGACGATGAAACACAGAAATTGCACCGGAATTAAATACAAAAGGCACAATGCCGACATAAGTACAAGAAGACTGGCTCTTCTTACTGACTATGCTTTGAACCATTCCTGTGACACTAGTTATAAATTCTGAAGCTTCACTTCAGGTTTACTGTATCCCTCTGCCCATCTTGTTGACGATGAAACACAGAAATGGCATCGGAATTAAATACAAAAGGCACAATGCCGACTTAAGTACAAGAAGACTGACTCTTCGTACAGTCTATGTTTTGAACCATCTCTGTGACACTAGTTATAGATTCCGATGCTTCACTCCAGGTTTACTGTATCCCTTGGACCTTCTTATTAACGATGAAATACAGAAATTGCATCGGAATTAAATACAAAAGGCACAATGCCGACTTAAGTACAAGAAGACTGACTCTTCTTACTGACTATGTTTTGAACCTTTCCTGTGACACTAGTTATAGATTCCGATGCTTCACTTGAGATTTACTGTATCACTCTGACCTTCTTATTGACGATGAAACACAGAAATTGCATCGGAATTAAATACAAAATTCACAATGCCGAATAAAGTACAAGAAGACTGACTCTTCTTCCTGTCTATGTTTTGAACTATTCATGTGACACTAGTTATAATGGATTCCGATGCTTCACTTCAGATTTACTGTATCCCTTGGACCTTCCTATTGACGATGAGACACAGAAATCGCATCGGAATTAAATAGAAAAAGCACAATGCCGACATAAGTACAAGAAGACTAACTCTTCCTACTCTCTATGTTTTCAACCATTCCTTTGACACTAGTTTTTTATTCCGATGCTTCACTTGAGGTTTACTGTATCCGTCGGACCTTCTTATGGACGATGAAACACAGAAATTGCATCGGAATGAAATACAAAAGGCACAATGCCGACTTAAGTACAAGAAGACTTACTCTTCCATCTCTCTATGTTTTGAACCATTCCTGTAACACTAGTTATAGATTCCGAGGCTTCACTTTAGGTTCACTGTATCCCTTGGACCTTCTTATTGACGATGAAACACAGAAATTGCATCGGAATTAAATAGAAAATGCACAATGCCGACTTAAGTACAAGAAGACTGACTCTTCCTACTGTCTATGTTTTGAACCATTCCTGTGACACTAGTTATAGATTCCGATGCTTCACTTCAGGTTTACTGTATCCCTCTGCCCTTCTTATTGACTATGAAACACAGAAATTGCATCGGAATTAAATACAAATGGCACAATGCCGACTTAAGCACAAGAAGACTGACTCTGCTTACTGTCTATGATTTGAACCATTCCTGTGACACTAGTTATAGATTCTGATGCTTCACTTCAATTTTACTGTATCCCTTAGACCTTCTTATTGACGATGAAACACAGAAATTGCATCCGAATTAAATACAAAAGGCACAATGGCGACTTAAGTACAAGAAGACTGGCTCTTCTTACTGACTATGTTTTGAACCATTCCTGTGACACTAGTTATAGATTGTGATGCTTCACTTCAGGTTTACTGTATCCCTTAGACCTTCTTATTGACGATGAAACACAGAAATTGCATCCGAATTAAATACAAAAGGCACAATGGCGACTTAAGTACAAGAAGACTGACTCTTCTTACTAACTATGTTTTGAACCACTCCTGTGACACTAGTTACAGATTCCGATGCTTCACTCCAGGTTTACTGAATCCCTTGGACGTTCTTATTGACGATGAAACACAGAAATTGCACCGGAATTAAATACAAAAGGCACAATGCCGACGTAAGTACAAGAAGACTGACTCTTCCTACTGACTATGCTTTGAACCATTACTGTGACACTAGTTATAGATTCCGAGGCTTCACTTCAGTTTCACTGTATCCCTTGGACCTTCTTATTGACGATGAAACACAGAAATTGCTTCGGAACTAAATAGAAAATTCACAATGCCGACTTAAGTACAAGTTGACTGACACTTCCTACTGTCTATGTTTTGAACCATTCCTGTGACACTAGTTATAGATTCCGATGCTTCAGTTCAAGTTTACTGTATCCCTCTGACCTTCTCATTGACGATGAAACACAGAAATTGCATCGGAATTAAATACAGAAGGCACAATGCCGACTTAAGTACAAGAAGACTGACTCTTCTTACTGTCTATGTTTTGAACCATTCATGTGACACGAGTTATAGATTCCGATGCTTCACTCCAGGTTTACTGTATCCCGTGGACCTTCTTATTGACGTTGAAACACAGAAATTGCATCGGAATTAAATACAAAAGGCACAATGGCGACATAAGTACAAGAAGACTGACTCTTCTTACTGACTATGTTCTGAACCATTCATGTGACACTAGTTATAAATTCCGGTGCTTCACTTCATGTTTACTGTATCCCTTGGACCTTCGTATTGACGATGAAACACAGAAATTGCATCGGAATTAAATACAGAAGGCACAATGCCGTCTTAAGTACAAGAAGACTGGCTCTTCTTACTGACTATGTTTTGAACCATTCCTGTGACACTAGTTGTAGATTCTGATGCTTCATTTCAGGTTTACTGTATCCCTTAGACCTTCTTATTGACGATGAAACACAGAAATTGCATCCGAATTAAATACAAAAGGCACAATGGCGACTTAAGTACAAGAAGACTGACTCTTCTTACTAACTATGTTTGAACCACTCCTGTGACACTAGTTACAGATTCCGATGCTTCACTCCAGATTTACTGAATCCCTTGGACGCTCTTATTGTCGATGAAACACAGAAATTGCAACGGAATTAAATACAAAAGGCACAATGCCGACATAAGTACAAGAAGACTGGCTCTTCTTACTGACTATGCTTTGAACCATTCCTGTGACACCACTTATGGATTCCGAGGCTTCACTTCAGTTTCACTGTATCCCTTGGACCTTCTTATTGACGATGAAATACAGAAATTGCTTCGGAATTAAATAGAAAATGCACAATGCCGACTTAAGTACAAGAAGACTGACTCTTCCTACTGTCTATGTTTTGAACCATTCCTGTGACACTAGTTATAGATTCCGATGCTTCACTTCAGGTTTACTGTATCCCTCTGCCCTTCTTATTGACGATGAAACACAGAAATTGCATCGGAATTAAATACAAATGCACAATGCCGATTTCAGTACAAGAAGACTGACTCTGCTTACTCTCTATGATTTGAACCATTTCTGTGATACTAGTTATAGATTTCGATGCTTCACTTCAGGTTTTCTCTATCCCTTGGACCTTCTTATTGACAATGAAACACAAAAATTTCATCGGAATTAAATAGAAAAGGCACAATGCCGACTTAAGTACTAGAACACTGACTCTTGCCACTGTCTATGGTTTGAACCATTCCTGTGACACTAGTTATAGATTCCGATGCTTCACTTCAGGTTTACTGTATCCCTTGGACCTTCTTATTGACGATGAAACACAGAAATTGCATCGGAATTTAATACAAAAGGCACAATGCCGACTTAAGTACAAGGAGACTGTCCCTTCTTACCGACTATGCTTTGAACCATTCCTGTGACACTAGTTATAGACTCTGATGCTTCACTTCAGGTTTACTGTATCCCTAGGACCATCTTATTGAAGATGAAACACAGAAATTGCATCGGAATTAAATACAGAAGGCACAATGCCGTCTTAAGTACAAGAAGACTGGCTCTTCTTACTGACTATGATTTGAACCATTCCTGTGACACTAGTTATAGATTCTGATGCTTCACTTCAGGTTTACTGTATCCCTTAGACCTTCTTATTGACGATGAAACACAGAAACTGCATCCGAATTAAATACAAAAGGCACAATGGCGACCTAAGTACAAGCAGACTGACTCTTCTTACTATCTATGTTTTGAACCACTCCTGTGACACTAGTTACAGATTCCGATGCTTCACTCCAGGTTTACTGAATCCCTTGGACGTTCTTATTGACGATGAAACACAGAAATTGCACCGGAATTAAATACAAAAGGCACAATGCCGACTTAAGTACAAGAAGACTGGCTCTTCCTACTGACTATGCTTTGAACCATTCCTGTGACACTAGTTATAGATTCCGAGGCTTCACTTCAGTTTCACTTTATCCCTTGGACCTTCTTATTGACGATGAAACACAGAAATTGTTTCAGAATTAAATAGAAAATGCACAATGCCGACTTAAGTACAAGAAGACTGACTCCTCCTACTGTCTATGTTTCGAACCATTCCTGTGACACTAGTTTTTTATTCCGATGCTTCACTTGAGGTTTACTGTATCCGTCGGACCTTCTTATGGACGATGAAACACAGAAATTGCATCGGAATGAAATACAAAAGGCACAATGCCGACTTAAGTACAAGAAGACTTACTCTAGCATCTCTCTATGTTTTGAACCATTCCTGTAACACTAGTTATAGATTCCAAGGCTTGACTTCAGGTTCACTGTATCCCTTGGACCTTCTTATTGACGATGAAACACAGAAATTGCATCGGAATTAAATAGAAAATGCACAATGCCGACTTAAGTACAAGAAGACTGACTCTTCTTACTATCTATGTTTTGAACCACTCCTGTGACACTAGTTACAGATTCCGATGCTTCACTCCAGGTTTACTGAATCCCTCTGCCCTTCTTATTGACGATGAAACACAGAAATTGCATCGGAATTAAATACAAATGGCACAATGCCGACTTCAGTACAAGAAGACTGACTCTGCTTACTGTCTATGATTTGAACCATTTCTGTGATACTAGTTATAGATTCTATTGCTTCACTTCAGGTTTACTGTATCCCTTAGACCTTCTTATTGACGATGAAACACTGAAATTGCATCGGAATTAAATACAAAAGGCACAATGCATACTTAAGTACATGAAGACTGACTCTGCTTACTGTCTATGTTTTGAACCATTTCTGTGATACTAGTTATAGATTTCGATGCTTCACTTCAGCTTTTCTGTATCCCTTGGACCTTCTAATTGACGATGTAACACAGAAATTGCATCGGAATTAAATACAAAAGGCACAATGCCGACTTAAGTACAAGAAGACTAACTCTTCTTACTGACTATGTTTTGAACCACTCCTGTGACACTACTTACAGGTTCCGGTCCTTCACTCCAGGTTTACTGAATCCCGTGGACGTTCTTATTGACGATGAAACATGAAATTGCATCGGAATTAAATACAAAAGGAACAATGCCGACTTAAGTACAAGATGACTGACTCTTCTTACTGTTTATGTTTTGAACCATTCATGTGACACGAGTTATAGATTCCGATGCTTCACTCCAGGTTTACTGTATCCCGTGGACTTTCTTATTGACGATGAAACACAGAAATTGCATCGGAATTATATACAAAAGGCACAATGGCGACTTAAGTATAAGAAGAGTGACTCTTCTTACTGACTATGTTCTGAACCATTCATGTGACACTAGTTATAAATTCCGGTGCTTCACTTCATGTTTATTGTATCCCTTGGACCTTCGTATTGACGATGAAACACAGAAATTGCATCGGAATTAAATACAGAAGGCACAATAACGTCTTAAGTACAAGAAGACTGGCTCTTCTTACTGACTATGCTTTGAACCATTCCTGTGACACTAGTTATAGATTCTGATGCTTCACTTCAGGTTTACTGTATCCCTTAGACCTTCTTATTGACGATGAAACACAGAAATTGCATCCGAATTAAATACAAAAGGCACAATGGCGACTTAAGTACAAGATGACTGACTCTTCTTACTAACTATGTTTTGAACCACTCCTGTGACACTAGTTACAGATTCCGATGCTTCACTCCAGGTTTACTGAATCCCTTGGACGTTCTTATTGAAGATGAAACACAGAAATTGCACCGGAATTAAATACAAAAGGCACAATGCCGACTTAAGTACAAGAAGACTGGCTCTTCTTACTGACTATGCTTTGAACCATTCCTGTGACACTAGTTATAAATTCTGAAGCTTCACTTCAGGTTTACTGTATCCCTCTGCCCATCTTGTTGACGATGAAACACAGAAATGGCATCGGAATTAAATACAAAAGGCACAATGCCGACTTAAGTACAAGAAGACTGACTCTTCGTACAGTCTATGTTTTGAACCATCTCTGTGACACTAGTTATAGATTCCGATGCTTCACTCCAGGTTTACTGTATCCCTTGGACCTTCTTATTAACGATGAAATACAGAAATTGCATCGGAATTAAATACAAAAGGCACAATGCCGACTTAAGTACAAGAAGACTGACTCTTCTTACTGACTATGTTTTGAACCATTCCTGTGACACTAGTTATAGATTCCGATGCTTCACTTGAGATTTACTGTATCACTCTGACCTTCTTATTGACGATGAAACACAGAAATTGCATCGGAATTAAATACAAAATTCACAATGCCGAATAAAGTACAAGAAGACTGACTCTTCTTCCTGTCTATGTTTTGAACTATTCATGTGACACTAGTTATAATGGATTCCGATGCTTCACTTCAGATTTACTGTATCCCTTGGACCTTCCTATTGACGATGAGACACAGAAATCGCATCGGAATTAAATAGAAAAAGCACAATGCCGACATAAGTACAAGAAGACTAACTCTTCCTACTCTCTATGTTTTCAACCATTCCTTTGACACTAGTTTTTTATTCCGATGCTTCACTTGAGGTTTACTGTATCCGTCGGACCTTCTTATGGACGATGAAACACAGAAATTGCATCGGAATGAAATACAAAAGGCACAATGCCGACTTAAGTACAAGAAGACTTACTCTTCCATCTCTCTATGTTTTGAACCATTCCTGTAACACTAGTTATAGATTCCGAGGCTTCACTTTAGGTTCACTGTATCCCTTGGACCTTCTTATTGACGATGAAACACAGAAATTGCATCGGAATTAAATAGAAAATGCACAATGCCGACTTAAGTACAAGAAGACTGACTCTTCCTACTGTCTATGTTTTGAACCATTCCTGTGACACTAGTTATAGATTCCGATGCTTCACTTCAGGTTTACTGTATCCCTCTGCCCTTCTTATTGACTATGAAACACAGAAATTGCATCGGAATTAAATACAAATGGCACAATGCCGACTTAAGTACAAGAAGACTGACTTTGCTTACTGTCTATGATTTGAACCATTCCTCTGACACTAGTTATAGATTCTGATGCTTCACTTCAATTTTACTGTATCCCTTAGACCTTCTTATTGACGATGAAACACAGAAATTGCATCCGAATTAAATACAAAAGGCACAATGGCGACTTAAGTACAAGAAGACTGGCTCTTCTTACTGACTATGTTTTGAACCATTCCTGTGACACTAGTTATAGATTGTGATGCTTCACTTCAGGTTTACTGTATCCCTTAGACCTTCTTATTGACGATGAAACACAGAAATTGCATCCGAATTAAATACAAAAGGCACAATGGCGACTTAAGTACAAGAAGACTGACTCTTCTTACTAACTATGTTTTGAACCACTCCTGTGACACTAGTTACAGATTCCGATGCTTCACTCCAGGTTTACTGAATCCCTTGGACGTTCTTATTGACGATGAAACACAGAAATTGCACCGGAATTAAATACAAAAGGCACAATGCCGACGTAAGTACAAGAAGACTGACTCTTCCTACTGACTATGCTTTGAACCATTACTGTGACACTAGTTATAGATTCCGAGGCTTCACTTCAGTTTCACTGTATCCCTTGGACCTTCTTACTGACGATGAAACACAGAAATTGCTTCGGAACTAAATAGAAAATTCACAATGCCGACTTAAGTACAAGTTGACTGACACTTCCTACTGTCTATGTTTTGAACCATTCCTGTGACACTAGTTATAGATTCCGATGCTTCAGTTCAAGTTTACTGTATCCCTCTGACCTTCTCATTGACGATGAAACACAGAAATTGCATCGGAATTAAATACAGAAGGCACAATGCCGACTTAAGTACAAGAAGACTGACTCTTCTTACTGTCTATGTTTTGAACCATTCATGTGACACGAGTTATAGATTCCGATGCTTCACTCCAGGTTTACTGTATCCCGTGGACCTTCTTATTGACGTTGAAACACAGAAATTGCATCGGAATTAAATACAAAAGGCACAATGGCGACTTAAGTACAAGAAGACTGACTCTTCTTACTAACTATGTTTTGAACCACTCCTGTGACACTAGTTACAGATTCCGATGCTTCACTCCAGATTTACTGAATCCCTTGGACGCTCTTATTGTCGATGAAACACAGAAATTGCAACGGAATTAAATACAAAAGGCACAATGCCGACATAAGTACAAGAAGACTGGCTCTTCTTACTGACTATGCTTTGAACCATTCCTGTGACACCACTTATGGATTCCGAGGCTTCACTTCAGTTTCACTGTATCCCTTGGACCTTCTTATTGACGATGAAATACAGAAATTGCTTCGGAATTAAATAGAAAATGCACAATGCCGACTTAAGTACAAGAAGACTGACTCTTCCTACTGTCTATGTTTTGAACCATTCCTGTGACACTAGTTATAGATTCCGATGCTTCACTTCAGGTTAACTGTATCCCTCTGCCCTTCTAATTGACGATGAAACACAGAAATTGCATCGGAATTAAATACAAATGCACAATGCCGACTTCAGTACAAGAAGACTGACTCTGCTTACTGTCTATGATTTGAACCATTTCTGTGATACTAGTTATAGATTTCGATGTTTCACTTCAGGTTCACTGTATCCCTTGGACCTTCTTATTGACGATGAAACACAGAAATTGCATCGGAATTTAATACAAAAGGCACAATGCCGACTTAAGTACAAGAAGACTGACCCTTCTTACCGACTATGTTTTGAACCATTCCTGTGACACTAGTTATAGACTCAGATGCTTCACTTCAGGTTTACTGTATCCCTAGGACCATCTTATTGAAGATGAAACACATAAATTGCATCGGAATTAAATACAGAAGGCACAATGCCGTCTTAAGTACAAGAAGACTGGCTCTTCTTACTGACTATGATTTGAACCATTCTTGTGACACTAGTTGTAGATTCTGATGCTTCACTTCAGGTTTACTGTATCCCTTAGACCTTCTTATTGACGATGAAACACAGAAATTGCCTCCGAATTAAATACAAAAGGCACAATGGCGACTTAAGTACAAGAAGACTGACTCTTCTTACTATCTATGTTTTGAACCACTCCTGTGACACTAGTTACAGATTCCGATGCTTCACTCCAGGTTTACTGAATCCCTTGGACGTTCTTATTGACGATGAAACACAGAAATTGCACCGGAATTAAATACAAAAGGCACAATGCCGACTTAAGTACAAGAAGACTGGCTCTTCTTACTGACTATGCTTTGAACCATTCCTGTGACACTAGTTATAGATTCCGAGGCTTCGCTTCAGGTTCACTGTATCCCTTGGACCTTCTTATTGACGATGAAACACAGAAATTGCTTCGGAATTAAATAGAAAATTCACAATGCGACTTAAGTACAAGAAGACTGACTCTTCCTACTGTCTATGTTTCGAACCATTCCTGTGACACTAGTTATAAATTCCGATGCTTCACTTCAGGTTTACTGTATCCCTCTGCCCATCTTATTGACGATGAAACACAGAAATTGCATCGGAATTAAATCCAAAGGGCACAATGCCGACTTCAGTACAAGAAGACTGACTCTGCTTACTGTCTATGTTTTGAACCATTCCTGTGACACTAGTTTTTTATTCCGATGCTTCACTTGAGGTTTACTGTATCCGTCGGACCTTCTTATGGACGATGAAACACAGAAGTTGCATCGGAATGAAATACAAAAGGAACAATGCCGACTTAAGTACAAGAAGACTTACTCTTCCATCTCTGTATGTTTTGAACCATTCCTGTAACACTAGTTATAGATTCCGAGGCTTGACTTCAGGTTCACTGTATCCCTTGGACCTTCTTATTGACGATGAAACACAGAATTTGCATCGGAATTAAATAGAAAATGCACAATGCCGACTTAAGTACAAGAAGACTGACTCTTCTTACTATCTATGTTTTGAACCACTCCTGTGACACTAGTTACAGATTCCGATGCTTCACTCCAGGTTTACTGAATCCCTCTGCCCTTCTTATTGACGATGAAACACAGAAATTGCATCGGAATTAAATACAAATGGCACAATGCCGACTTCAGTACAAGAGGACTGACTCTGCTTACTGTCTATGATTTGAACCATTTCTGTGATACTAGTTATAGAGTTCGATGCTTCACTTCAGGTTTTCTCTATCCCTTGGACCTTCTTATTGACAATGAAACACAAAAATTGCATCGGAATTAAATGGAAAAGGTACAATGCCGACTTAAGTACAAGAAGACTGACTCTTCTTACTATCTATGTTTTGAACCACTCCTGTGACACTAGTTACAGATTCCGATGCTTCACTCCAGGTTTACTGAATCCCTTGGACGTTCTTATTGACGATGAAACACAGTAATTGCACCGGAATTAAATACAAAAGGCACAATGCCGACTTAAGTACAAGAAGACTGGCTCTTCTTACTGACTATGCTTTGAACCATTCCTGTGACACTAGTTATAGATTCCGAGGCTTCACTTCAGGTTCACTGTATCCCTTGGACCTTCTTATTGACGATGAAACACAGAAATTGCTTCGGAATTAAATAGAAAATGCACAATGCCGACTTAAGTACAAGAAGACTGACTCTTCCTACTGTCTATGTTTCGAACCATTCCTGTGACACTAGTTATAAATTCCGATGCTTCACTTCAGGTTTACTGTATCCCTCTGCCCATCTTATTGACGATGAAACACAGAAATTGCATCGGAATTAAATCCAAAGGGCACAATGCCGACTTCAGTACCAGAAGACTGACTCTGCTTACTGTCTATGTTTTGAACCATTTCTGTGATACTAGTTATAGGTATCGATGCTTCACTTCAGGTTTTCTGCTTCCCTTGGACCTTCTTATTGACGATGAAACACAGAAATTGCATCGGAATCAAATACAAAAGGCACAATGCCGACTTAAGTACAAGAAGACTGACTCTTCGTACAGTCTATGTTTTGAACCATCTCTGTGACACTAGTTATAGATTCCGATGCTTCACTCCAGGTTTACTGTATCCCTTGGACCTTATTATTGACGATGAAATACAGAAATTGCATCGGAATTAAATACAAATGCACAATGCCGACTTAAGTACAAGAAGACTGACTCTTCTTACTGACTATGTTTTGAACCATTCCTGTGACACTAGTTATAGATTCCGATGCTTCACTTCAGGTTTACTGTATCCCTTGGACCTTCCTTTTGACGATGAGACACAGATATCGCATCGGAATTAAATAGAAAAAGCACAATGCCGACTTAAGTACAAGAAGACTGACTCTTCCTACTCTCTATGTTTGAACCATTCCTGTGACACTAGTTTTTTATTCCGATGCTTCACTTGAGGTTTACTGTATCCGTGGGACCTTCATATGGACGATGAAACACAGAAATTGCATCGGAATGAAATACAAAAGGCACAATGCCGACATAAGTACAAGAAGACTTACTCTTCCATCTCTCTATGTTTTGAACCATTCCTGTAACACTAGTTATAGATTCCGCGGCTTCACTTCAGGTTCACTGTATCCCTTGGACCTTCTTATTGACGATGAAACACAGAAATTGCATCGGAATTTAATACAAAAGGCACAATGCCGACTTAAGTACAAGAAGACTGACCCTTCTTACCGACTATGTTTTGAACCATTCCTGTGACACTAGTTATAGACTCTGATGCTTCACTTCAGGTTTACTGTATCCCTAGGACCATCGTATTGAAGATGAAACACAGAAATTGCATCGGAAATAAATACAAAAGGGACAATGCCGACTTAAGTGCAAGAATACTGACTCTTCTTACTGTCTATGGTTTGAACCATCCCTGTGACACTAGTTATAGATTCCGATGCTTCACTCCAGGTTTACTGTATCTCTTGGACCTTCTTATTGACCATGAAACACAGAAATTGCATAGGAATTAAATGCAAAAGGCACAATGCCGACTTAAGTACAAGAAGACTGACTCTTCTTACTGACTATGTTTTGAACCATTCGTGTGACACTAGCTATAAAATCAGGTGCTTCACTTCAGGTTTACTGCATCCCTTGGACCTTCGTATTGACGATGAAACACAGAAAAAGCATCGGAATTAAATAGAAAATTCACAATGCGACTTAAGTACAAGAAGACTGACTCTTCCTACTGTCTATGTTTCGAACCATTCCTGTGACACTAGTTATAAATTCCGATGCTTCACTTCAGGTTTACTGTATCCCTCTGCCCATCTTATTGACGATGAAACACAGAAATTGCATCGGAATTAAATACAGAAGGCACAATGCCGTCTTAAGTACAAGAAGACTGGCTCTTCTTACTGACTATGATTTGAACCATTCTTGTGACACTAGTTGTAGATTCTGATGCTTCACTTCAGGTTTACTGTATCCCTTAGACCTTCTTATTGACGATGAAACACAGAAATTGAATCCGAATTAAATACAAAAGGCACAATGGCGACTTAAGTACAAGAAGACTGACTCTTCTTACTATCTATGTTTTGAACCACTCCTGTGACACTAGTTACAGATTCCGATGCTTCACTCCAGGTTTACTGAATCCCTTGGACGTTCTTATTGACGATGAAACACAGAAATTGCACCGGAATTAAATACAAAAGGCACAATGCCGACTTAAGTACAAGAAGACTGGCTCTTCTTACTGACTATGCTTTGAACCATTCCTGTGACACTAGTTACAGATTCCGAGGCTTCGCTTCAGGTTCACTGTATCCCTTGGACCTTCTTATTGACGATGAAACACAGAAATTGCTTCGGAATTAAATAGAAAATTCACAATGCGACTTAAGTACAAGAAGACTGACTCTTCCTACTGTCTATGTTTCGAACCATTCCTGTGACACTAGTTATAAATTCCGATGCTTCACTTCAGGTTTACTGTATCCCTCTGCCCATCTTATTGACGATGAAACACAGAAATTGCATCGGAATTAAATCCAAAGGGCACAATGCCGACTTCAGTACAAGAAGACTGACTCTGCTTACTGTCTATGTTTTGAACCATTCCTGTGACACTAGTTTTTTATTCCGATGCTTCACTTGAGGTTTACTGTATCCGTCGGACCTTCTTATGGACGATGAAACACAGAAGTTGCATCGGAATGAAATACAAAAGGAACAATGACGACTTAAGTACAAGAAGAATTACTCTTCCATCTCTGTATGTTTTGAACCATTCCTGTAACACTAGTTATAGATTCCGAGGCTTGACTGCAGGTTCACTGTATCCCTTGGACCTTCTTATTGACGATGAAACACAGAATTTGCATCGGAATTAAATAGAAAATGCACAATGCCGACTTAAGTACAAGAAGACTGACTCTTCTTACTATCTATGTTTTGAACCACTCCTGTGACACTAGTTACAGATTCCGATGCTTCACTCCAGGTTTACTGAATCCCTCTGCCCTTCTTATTGACGATGAAACACAGAAATTGCATCGGAATTAAATACAAATGGCACAATGCCGACTTCAGTACAAGAGGACTGACTCTGCTTACTGTCTATGATTTGAACCATTTCTGTGATACTAGTTATAGAGTTCGATGCTTCACTTCAGGTTTTCTCTATCCCTTGGACCTTCTTATTGACAATGAAACACAAAAATTGCATCGGAATTAAATGGAAAAGGTACAATGCCGACTTAAGTACAAGAAGACTGACTCTTCTAACTATCTATGTTTTGAACCACTCCTGTGATACTAGTTACAGATTCCGATGCTTCACTCCAGGTTTACTGAATCCCTTGGACGTTCTTATTGACGATGAAACACAGTAATTGCACCGGAATTAAATACAAAAGGCACAATGCCGACTTAAGTACAAGAAGACTGGCTCTACTTACTGACTATGCTTTGAACCATTCCTGTGACACTAGTTATAGATTCCGAGGCTTCACTTCAGGTTCACTGTATCCCTTGGACCTTCTTATTGACGATGAAACACAGAAATTGTTTCGGAATTAAATAGAAAATGCACAATGCCGACTTAAGTACAAGAAGACTGACTCTTCCTACTGTCTATGTTTCGAACCATTCCTGTGACACTAGTTATAAATTCCGATGCTTCACTTCAGGTTTACTGTATCCCTCTGCCCATCTTATTGACGATGAAACACAGAAATTGCATCGGAATTAAATCCAAAGGGCACAATGCCGACTTCAGTACCAGAAGACTGACTCTGCTTACTGTCTATGTTTTGAACCATTTCTGTGATACTAGTTATAGGTATCGATGCTTCACTTCAGGTTTTCTGCTTCCCTTGGACCTTCTTATTGACGATGAAACACAGAAATTGCATCGGAATCAAATACAAAAGGCACAATGCCGACTTAAGTACAAGAAGACTGACTCTTCGTACAGTCTATGCTTTGAACCATCTCTGTGACACTAGTTATAGATTCCGATGCTTCACTCCAGGTTTACTGTATCCCTTGGACCTTATTATTGACGATGAAATACAGAAATTGCATCGGAATTAAATACAAATGCACAATGCCGACTTAAGTACAAGAAGACTGACTCTTCTTACTGACTATGTTTTGAACCATTCCTGTGACACTAGTTATAGATTCCGATGCTTCACTTCAGGTTTACTGTATCCCTTGGACCTTCCTATTGACGATGAGACACAGATATCGCATCGGAATTAAATAGAAAAAGCACAATGCCGACTTAAGTACAAGAAGACTGACTCTTCCTACTCTCTATGTTTGAACCATTCCTGTGACACTAGTTTTTTATTCCGATGCTTCACTTGAGGTTTACTGTATCCGTGGGACCTTCATATGGACGATGAAACACAGAAATTGCATCGGAATGAAATACAAAAGGCACAATGCCGACATAAGTACAAGAAGACTTACTCTTCCATCTCTCTATGTTTTGAACCATTCCTGTAACACTAGTTATAGATTCCGAGGCTTCACTTCAGGTTCACTGTATCCCTTGGACCTTCTTATTGACGATGAAACACAGAAATTGCATCGGAATTTAATACAAAAGGCACATTGCCGACTTAAGTACAAGAAGACTGACCCTTCTTACCGACTATGTTTTGAACCATTCCTGTGACACTAGTTATAGACTCTGATGCTTCACTTCAGGTTTACTGTATCCCTAGGACCATCGTATTGAAGATGAAACACAGAAATTGCATCGGAAATAAATACAAAAGGGACAATGCCGACTTAAGTGCAAGAATACTGACTCTTCTTACTGTCTATGGTTTGAACCATCCCTGTGACACTAGTTATAGATTCCGATGCTTCACTCCAGGTTTACTGTATCTCTTGGACCTTCTTATTGACCATGAAACACAGAAATTGCATAGGAATTAAATGCAAAAGGCACAATGCCGACTTAAGTACAAGAAGACTGACTCTTCTTACTGACTATGTTTTGAACCATTCGTGTGACACTAGCTATAAAATCAGGTGCTTCACTTCAGGTTTACTGTATCCCTTGGACCTTCGTATTGACGATGAAACACAGAAATTGCATCGGAATTAAATACAAAAGGCGCAATGCCGTCTTATGTACAAGAAGACTGGCTCTTCTTACTGACTATGTTTTGAACCATTCCTGTGACACTAGTTATAGATTCTGAAGCTTCACTTCCGGTTTACTGTATCCCTTAGACCTTCTTATTGACGATGAAACACAGAAATTGCATCGGAATTAAATACAAATGGCACAATGGCGACTTAAGTACAAGAAGACTGACTCTTCTTACTGACTATGTATTGAACCACTCCTGTGACACTAGTTACAGATTCAGATGCTTCACACCAGGTTTACTTAATCCCTTGGACGTTCTTATTGACGATGAAAAGCAGAAATTGCATCGGAATTACATACAAATGGCACAATGCCGACTTCAGTACAAGAAGACTCGCTCTTCTTACTGACTATCCTTTGAACCATTCCTGTGCCACTAGTTATAGATTTCGATGCTTCACTTCAGGTTTTCTGTATCCCTTGGACCTTCTTATTGACGATGAAACACAGAAATTGCATCGGAATTAAATACAAATGGCACAATGCCGTCTTAAGTACAAGAAGACTGGCTCTTCTTACTGACTATGTTTTGAACCATTCCTGTGACACTAGTTATAGATTCTGATGCTTCACTTCAGGTTTACTGTATCCCTTAGACCTTCTTATTGACGATGAAACACAGAAATTGCATCCGAATTAAATACAAAACGCACAATGGCGACTTAAGTACAAGATGACTGACTCTTCTTACTAACTATGTTTTGAACCACTCCTGTGACACTAGTTACAGATTCCGATGCTTCACTCCAGGTTTACTAAATCCCTTGGTCGTTCTTATTGACGATGAAACACAGAAATTGCACCGAAATTAAATACAAAAGGCACAATGCCGACTTAAGTACAAGAAGACTGGCTCTTCTTACTGACTATGCTTTGAACCATTCCTGTGACACTAGTTGTAGGATCCGAGGCTTCACTTCAAGTTCACTGTATCCCTTGGACCTTCTTATTGACGATGAAACACAGAAATTGCTTCGGAATTAAATAGAAAGTGCACAATGCCGACTTAAGTACAAGAAGACCGACTCTTCCTACTGTCTATGATTCGAACCATTCCTGTGACACTAGTTATAAATCCCGATGCTTCACTTCAGGTTTACTGTATCCCTCTGCCCTTCTTATTGACGATGAAACACAGATATTGCATCGGAATTAAATACAAAAATCACAATGCATACTTATGTACATGAAAACTGACTCTGCTTACTGTCTATGTTTTGAACCATTTCTGTGATACTAGTTATAGATTTCGATGCTTCACTTCAGGTTTTCTGTATCCCTTGGACCGTCTTATTGACGATGAAACACAGAAATTGCATCGGAATTAAATACAAAACGCACAATGCCGACTAAAGTACAAGAAGACTGACTCTTCTTACAGTCTATGGTTTGAACCATCCCTGTGACACTAGTTATAGATTCCGAAACTTCACTCCAGGTTTACTGTATCCCTTTGACCTTCTTATTGACGATGAAACACAGAAATTGCATCGCAATTAAATAAAAAAGGCACAATGCCGACTTATATACAAGAAGAATGACTCTTCTTACTGACTATGTTTTGAACCATACCTGTGACACTAGTTATAGATTGCGATGCTTCACGTGAAATTTACTTTATCCCTCTGACCTTCTTATTGACGATGAAACACAGAAATTGCATCGGAATTAAATACAAAAGGCACAATGCCGAATTAAGTACAAGAAGACTGACTCTTCTTACTATCTATGATTTGAACTATTCATATGACACTAGTTATAGATTCCGATGCTTCACTTCAGGTTTACTGTATCCCTTGGACCTTCCTATTGACGGTGAGACACAGATATCGCATCGGAATTAAATAGAAAAGCACAATGCCGACTTAAGTACAAGAAGACTGGCTCTTCCTACTCGCTATGTTTTGAACCATTCCTGTGACACTAGTTTTTTATTCCGATGCTTCACTTGAGGTTTACTGTATCCCTCGGACCTTCTTATTGACGATGAAGCACAGAAATTGCATCGGAATTAAATACAAAAAGCACAATGCCGACTTCAGTACAAGAAGACTGACTCTTCTTACTGACTATGTTTTAAACCATTCCTGTGACACTAGTTATAGATTCCGATGCTTCACTTCATGTTTACTGTATCCCTCTGACCTTCTTATTGACGATGAAACACAGAAATTGCATCGGAATTAAATACAAAAGGCACAATATCGACTTAACTACAAGAAGACTGACTCATCTTACTGACTATGTTTTGAACCACTCCTGTGACACTAGTTATAGATTCCGATGCTTCACTCTAGGTTTACTGTATCCCTTTGACCTTCTTATTGACGATGAAACACAGAAATTGCATCGGAATTAAATAGAAAAGGCACAATGCCGACTTAAGTACAGGAAGACTGACTCTTCCTACTGTCTATGTTTTGAACCATTCCTGTGACACTAGTTGTAGATTCCGATGCTTCACTTCAGGTTTACTGTATCCCTCTGCCCTTCTTATTGACGATGAAACACAGAAATTGCATCGGAATTAGATACAAAAGGCACAATGCCGACTTAAGTACAAGAAGACTGACTCTGCTTACTGTCTATGTTTGAACCATTTCTGTGATACTAGTTATAGATTTCGATGCTTCACTTCATGTTTACTGTATCCCTTGGACCTTCTTATTGACGATGAAACACAGAAATTGCATCGTAATTAAATACAAAATGCACAATGCCGACTTAAGTACAAGAAGACGGACTCTTCTTACTGACTATACTTTGAACCATTCCTGTGAGACTAGTTAAAGATTCCGATGCTTCACTTGAGGTTTGCTGTATCCCTCCGACCTTCTTATTGATGATGGAACACAGAAAGTGCATCGGAATTAAATACAAAAGGCACAATGCCGAATTAAGTACAAGAAGACTGACTCTTCTTACTGTTTATGTATTGAGTAATTCATGTGACACTAGTTATAGATTCCGATGCTTCACTTGAGGTTTACTGTATCCCTTAGACCTACTTATGGACGATGAAACACAGAAATTGCATCGGAATGAAATACAAAAGGCTCAATGCCGACTTAAGTACAAGAGGACTGACTCTTCCATCTCTCTATGTTTGAACCCTTCCTGTGACACTAGTTACAGATTCCGATGTTTCACTTCAGTATTACAGTATCCCTCTGCCCTTCCAATTGACGATGGAACACAGAAATTGCATCGGAATTAAATACAAAAGGCACAATGCCGACTTAAGTACAGGTAGACTTACTCTTCTTACTGACTATGTTTTGAACCATTCCTGTGACACTAGTTATAGATTCCGATGCTTAACTTCAGGATTACTGTATCCCAATGACCTTCTTAGTGACGATGAAACACAGAAATTGCATCGGATTTAAATACAAAAGGCACAATGCCGACTTAAGTACAAGAAGACTGACTGTTATTACTGACTATGATTTGAACCATTCCTGTGACACTAGTTATAGATTCCGATGCTTCACTCTAGGTTTACTGTATCCCTTGGACATTCTTATTGACGATTAAACACAGAAATTGCATCGGAATTAAATAGAAAAGGCACAATACCGACTTAAGTTCAACAAGACTGACTCTTCCTACTGTTTATGTTTTGAACCATTCCTGTGACACTAGTTATGGATTCCGATGCTTCACTTCAGGTTTACTGTATCCCTTGGACCTTCTTATTGGCGATGAAACATAGAAATTGCATCGGAATTAAATACAAAAGGCACAATGTCGGCTTAAGTACAAGAAGACTGACTCATGTTACAGTCTATGTTTTGAACCATTCCTGTGACACTAGTTGTAGATTCCGATGCTTCACTCCAGGTTTAGTGTATTCCTTGGACCTTCGTATTGACGATGAAACACAGAAATTGCATCGGAATTAAATACAAAAGGCACAATGCCGACTTAAGTACAAGAAGACTGACTCTTCTTACAATGTTTTGAACCATTCCTGTGACACTAGTTATAGATTCCGATGCTTCACTTCAGCTTTACTGTATCCCTCTGACCTTCTTATTGACGATAAAACAGAGAAATTGCATCGGAATTAAATAAAAGAGCACAATGCAGACTTAAGTACAAGAAGACTGACTCTTCTTACTGTCTATGTTTGAACCACTCCTGTGACACTAGTTACAGTTTCCGATGCTTCACTCCAGGTTTACTCTATCCCTTGGAACTTCTTATTGACGATGAAACACAGAAATTGCATCGGAATTAAAATTCAAAAGGCCCAATGCCGACTTAAGTACAAGAGGACTGGCTCTTCTTACTGACAATGCTTCGAACCATTCCTGTGACACTAGTTATAGATTCCGAGGCTTCACTTCAGGTTTACTGTATCCATCTGACCTTCGTATGGACAATGACACACAGAAATTGCATCGGAATTAAATAGAAAGTTCAGAATAACGACATAAGTACAAGAAGACTGACTCTTCTTACTGACTATGATGTGAACCATTCCTGTGACCCTAGTTATAGATTCAGATGCTTCACTTCAGGTTTACTGTATCCCTATGACTTTCTTATTGACGATGAAACACAGAAATTGCATCGGAATGAAATACAAGAGGCACAATGCCGACTTAAGTACGTGTAGACTGACTTTTCCTACTGTCTAAGATTTGAACCATTCCTGTGACACTAGTTATAGATTCCGATGGTTCATTCCAGGTTTACTGTATCCCTTGGACCTTCTTATTGACGATGAAACACAGAAATTGCATCGGAATTAAATACAAAAGGCACAATGCCGACTTAAGTACAAGAAGACTGACTCTTCTTACTGACTATGTTTTAAACCATTCCTTGTGACACTAGTTTTAGATTCCGATGCTTCACTTCATGTTTACTGTATCCCACTGACCTTCTTATTGACGATGAAACACAGAAATTGCATCGGAATTAAATACAAAAGGCACAATATCGACTTAACTACAAGAGGACTGACTCTTCTTACTGACTATGATTTGAACCACTCCTGTGACACTAGTTATAGATTCCTATGCTTCACTCTAGGTTTACTGTATCCCTTTGACCTTCGTATTGACGATGAAACACAGAAATTGCATCGGAATTAAATAGAAAAGGCACAATGCCGACTTAAGTACAGGAAGACTGACTCTTCCTACTGTCTATGTTTTGAACCATTCCTGTGACACTAGTTGTAGATTCCGATGCTTCACTTCAGGTTTACTGTATCCCTCTGCCCTTCTTATTGACGATGAAACACAGAAATTGCATCGGAATTAGATACAAAAGGCACAATGCTGACTTAAGTACAAGAAGACTGACTCTGCTTACTGTCTATGTTTTGAACCATTTCTGTGATACTAGTTATAGATTTCGATGCTTCACTTCATGTTTACTGTATACCTTGGACCTTCTTATTGACGATGAAACACAGAAATTGCATCGTAATTAAATACAAAATGCACAATGCCGACTTAAGTACAAGAAGACGGACTCTTCTTACTGACTATGCTTTGAACCATTCCTGTGAGACTAGTTATAGATTCCGATGCTTCACTTGAGGTTTGCTGTATCCCTCCGACCTTCTTATTGATGATGGAACACAGAAATTGCATCGGAATTAAATACAAAAGGCACAATGCCGAATCAAGTACAAGAAGACTGACTCTTCTTACTGTTTATGTATTGAGTAATTCATGTGACACTAGTTATAGATTCCGATGCTTAACTTCAGGATTACTGTATCCCTCTGACCTTCTTGTTGACGATGAAATACAGACATTGCATCGGAACTAAATAGAAAAGGCACAATATCGACTTAACTACAAGAAGACTGACTCATCTTACTGACTATGCTTTGAACCATTCCTGTGACACTAGTTATAGATTCCGATGCTTCACTTCAGGATTACTCTATCCCACTGACCTTCTTAGTGACGATAAAACACAAAAATTGCATCGGAATTAAATACAAAAGGCACAATGCCGACTTAAGTACACGAAGACTGACTCATCTTACTGACTATGCTTTGAACCATTCCTGTGACACTAGTTATAGATTCCGATGCCTCACTCTAGGTTTACTGTATCCCTCTCACCTTCTTATTGACGATTAAACAAAGAAATTGCATCGGAATTAAATAAAAAAAGCACAATGCCGACTTAAGTATATGAAGACTGACTCTGCTTAATGTCTATGTTTTGAAACCATTCCTGTGACACTAGTTATAGATTCCGATGCCTCACTTCAGGTTTACTGTATCCCTCTGACCTTCTTAGTGATGACGAAACACATAAATTGCATCGGAATTCAATAGAAAAGGCACAATTTCGACTTAAGTACAAGAAGACTGACTCTTCTTACTGTGTATCTTTTGAACCATTCCTGTGACACAAGTTATACATTCTGATGCTTCACTTCAGGTTTACTGTATCCCTTGGACCGTCTTATTGACGATGAAACACACAAATTGCATCGGAATTAAATACAAAACGCACAATGCCGACTTAAGTACAAGAAGACTGACTCTTCTTACTGACAATTCTTTAAAACCATTCCTGTGACACTAGTTAGAGATTCCGATGCTTCACTTCAGGTTTACTGTATCCCTCGGACCTGCTTATTGTCGATGAAACACAGAAATTGCATCGGAATTAAATACAAAAGCACAATGCCGACTTAAGTACGTGTAGACTGACTTTTCCTACTGTCTATGTTTGAAACCATTCCTGTGGCACTAGTTATTGATTCCGATGGTACATTTCAGGTTTACTGTATCCCTTGGACCTTCTTATTGGCGATGAAACACAGAAATTGCATCGGAATTAAATACAAAAGGCACAATGCCGACTTAAGTACAAGAAGACTGACTCCTCTTACTGACTATGTTTTGAACCATTCCTGTGACACTAGTTATAGATTCCGATGCTTAACTTCAGGATTACTGTATCCCACTGAACTTCTTAGTGACGATGAAACACAGAAATTGCATCGGAATTAAATACAAAAGGCACAATACCGACTTAAGTACAAGAAGACTGACTCTTCTTACTGACAATGTTTTGAACCATTCCTGTGACACTAGTTATGGATTCCGATGCTTCACTCTAGGTTTACTGTATCCCTTGGACATTCTTATTGACGATTAAACACAGAAATTTCATCGGAATTAAATAAAGAAAGCACAATGCCGACTTAAGTACAAGAAGACTGACTCTGCTTACTGTCTATGTTTTGAACCATTCCTGTGATACTAGTTTTAGATTTCGATGCTTCACTTTAGGTTTACTGTATCCCTCTCACCTTCTTACTGACGATGAAACACAGAAATTGCGTCGGAATTAAATACAAAAGGCACAATGCCGACATAAGTACAAGAAAACTGACTCTTCTTACTGTCTATGTTTTGAACCATCCCTGTGACACTAGTTATAGATTCCGATGCTTCACTCCAGGTTTACTGTATCCCTTGGACCTTCTTATTGACGATGAAACACAGAAATTGTATCGGAATTAAATACAAAATTCACAATGCCGACTTACGTACAAGAAGACTGACTCTTCTTATTGACTATGTATTGAACCGTTCCTGTGACACTAGTTATAAATTCCGATGCTACACTTCAGGTTTACTGTATCCCTTGGACCTTCTTATTGACGATGAAACACAGAAATTGCATCGGAATTAAATAGAAAAGGCACAATACCGACTTAACTACAAGAAGACTGAATCTACTTACTGACTATGTTTTGAACCATTCCTGTGACACTAGTTATAGATTCCGATGATTACCTTCAGGATTATGATATCCCACTGACCTTCTTAGTGACGATGTAACACAGAAATTGCATCGGAATTAAATACAAAAGGCACAATGCCGACTTAAGTACAAGTAGACTGACTCTTCTTACTGACTATGTTGTGAACCATTCCTGTGACACTAGTTATAGATTCTGATGCTTCACTTCGGGCTTACTGTATCCCTTGGACCTTCTTATTGGCGATGAAACACAGAAATTGCATCGGAATTAAATACAAATGGCACAATGCCGACTTAAGTACAAGAAGACTGACTCATCTTACTGACTATGTTTTTAACCATTCCTGTGACACTAGTTATAGATTCCGATGCTTCACTCCAGGTTTACTGTATCCCTTAGACCTTCATATTGACGATGTAACACACAAATTGCCTCGGAATTAAATACAAAAGGTACAATGCCGACTTAATTACAAGAGGACTGACTCCTCTTTCTGACTATGTTTTCTACCATTCCTGTGACACTAGTTATAGATTCCGATGGTTATCTTCAGGATTACTGTATCCCACTGACCTTCTTATTGACGATGAAACACATAAATTGCATCGGAATTAATTACAAAAGGCACAATGCTGACTTAAGTACAAGATAACTGACTCTTCCTACTGACTATGTTTTGAACCATTCCTGTGACACTAGTTATAGATTCCGATGCTTCACTCTAGGTTTACTGTATCCCTTGGGCATTCTTATTGCCGATTAAACACAGAAATTGCATCGGAATTAAATAAAAAAAGCACAATGTCGACTTAAGTACAAGAAGACTGACTCTGCTTACTGTCTATGTTTTGAACCATTCCTGTGACACTATTTACAGATTCCGATGCTTCACTCCAGGTTTACTGTATACCTTGGACCTTCTATTGACGATGAAACACAGAAATTGCATCGGAATTAAATACAAAAGCACAATGCCGACTTAAGTACAAGAAGACTGACTCTTCCATCTCACTACGCTTTGAACCATTCCTATGACACCAGTTATAGAATCCGATGCTTCATTTCAGTTTTAGTGTATCCCTCGGACCTTCTTGTTGACGATGAAACACAGAAATTGCATCGGAATTAGATACAAAAGGCACAATGCCGACTTAAGTACAAGTAGACCGACTCTTCTTACTGAATATGCTTTGAACCATTATTGTGACACTAGTTATAGATTCCGATGCTTCACATCAGGTTTACTGTATCCCTCTGACCTTCTTATTGACGATGAAACACAGAAATTGCATCGGAATTAAATAGAAAAGACACATTATCGACTTAAGTACAAGAGGACTGACTCTTCCTACTGTCTATGTTTTGAACCATTCCTGTGACACTAGTTATAGATTCCGATGCATCACTTCAGGTTTACTGTATCCCTTGTACCTTCTTATTGACGATGAAACACACAAATTGCATCGGAATTAAATACAAAAGGCACAATGCCAACATAAGTACAAGAAGTCTGACTCTTCTTACTGACTATGTTTTGAACCAATCCTGTGACACTAGTTATAGATTCCGATGCTTCACTTCAGTTTTAGTGTATCCCTCTGACCTTCTTGTTGACGATGAAACACAGAAATTGCATCGGAATTAGATACAAAAGGCACAATGCCGACTTAAGTACAAGTAGACCGACTCTTCTTACTGACTATGCTTTGAACCATTATTGTGACACTAGTTATAGATTCCGATGCTTCACTTCAGTTTTAGTGTATCCCTCTGACATTCTTGTTGACGATGAAACACAGAAATTGCATCGGAATTTAATACAAAAGGCGCAATGCCGACTTAAGTACAAGAAGACAGACTCATCTTACTGTCTTTGCTGTGAACCATTCCTGTGACACTAGTTACAGATTCCGATGCTTCACTCCAGGTTTACTGTATACCTTGGACATTCTTATTGACGATGAAACACAGAAATTGCATCGGAATTAAATACAGAAGCACAATGCCGACTTAAGTGCAAGGAGATGGACTCTTCTTATTGACTATGTTTTGAACCATTCCTGTGACACTAGCTATAGAATCGGATGCTTCACTTCAGGTTAACTGTATCCCTCTGACCTTCTTATTGACGATAAAACACAGTAATTGCATCGGAATTAAATACATAAGGCACAATAACGACATAAGTACAAGAAGACTGACTCTTCTTACTGACTATGTTTTGAAATTGCATCGGAATTAAATAGAAAAGGCACAATGCCGACTTAAGTACAAGAATACTGACTCTTCTTACTGACTATGTTTTGAACCAATCCTGTGACACTAGTTATAGATTCCGATGCTTCACTTCAGGTTTACTGTATCACTTGGACCTTCCTATTGACGATGAGACACAGAAGTCGCATCGGTATTAAATAGAAAAAGCACAATGCCGACTTAAGTACAAGAAGACTGACTCTTCCTACTCTCTATGTTTTTAACCATTCCTGTGACACTAGTTTATTATTCCGATGCTTCGGTTGAGGTTTACTGTATCCCTCGGACCATCTTATGGACGATGAAACACAGAAATTGCATCGGAATGATATACAAAAGGCACAATGCCGACTTAAGTACAAGAAGACTGAATCTTCCAACTCTCTATGATTTGAACCATTCCTGTGACACTAGTTATAGATTCCGATGCTTCACTTCAGGTTTACTGTATCCCTCTGACCTTCTTATTGACGAAGAAACACAGAAATTGCGTCGGAATTAAATAGAAAAGGCACAATACCGACTTAAGTACAAGAAGACTGACTTTTCCTACTGTCTATGTTTTGAAACATTCCTGTGACACTAGTCATAGATTCCGATGCTTCACTTCAGGTTTACTGTATCCCTTGGACCAACTTATTGACGATGAAACCCAGAAATTGCATCGGCATTAAATACAAAAGGCACAATACCGACTTAAGTACAAGAAGACTGACTTTTCTTATTGACTGTGCTTTGAACCCTTCCTGTGACACTAGTTATAAATTCCGATGCTACACTTCAGGTTTACTGTATCCTTAGGACCTTCTTATTGACGATGAAACACAGAAATTGCATCTGAATTAAATAGAAAAGGCACAATACCGACTTAACTACAAGGAGACTGACTCTTCTTACTGACTATAATTGGAACCATTCCTGTGACACTAGTTATTGATTCCGTTGCTTACCTTCAGGATTACTATATCGCACTGACCTTCTTAGTGACGATGTATCACAGAAATTGCATCGCTATCAAATACAAAAGGCACAATGCCGACTTAAGTACTAGTAGACTGACTCTTCTTACTGACTATGTTTTGAACCATTCCTGTGACACTAGTTATAGATTCTGATGCTTCACTTCGGGTTTACTGTATCCCTTGGACCTTCTTATTGGCGATGAAACACAGAAATTGCATAGGAATTAAATACAAAAGGCACAATTCCGACTTAAGTACAAGAAGACTGACTCATCTTACTGTCTATGTTTTGAACCATTCCTGTGACACTAGTTATAGATTCCGATGCTTCACTGCAGGTTTGCTTTCCCCCTTAGCCCTTCATATTGACGATGTAACACAGAAATTGCATCGGATTTAAATACAAAAGGTACAATGCCGACTTAATTACAAGAAGACTGACTCTTCTTACTGACTATGCTTTCAACCATTCCTGTGACACTAGTTATACATTCCGATGTTTCACTTCATGTTTACTGTATCTCTCTGACCTTCTTATTGACGATAAAACACAGAAATTCATCGGAATTACATACAAAAGGCACAATGCCGACTTAAGTACAAGAAGACTGACTCTTCTTACTGTCTATGTTTTAAACCATTCCGGTGAAACTAGTTATAGATTCCGATGTTTCACTCCAGGCTTACTCTATTACTTGGACCTTCTTACTGACGATGAAACACAGAAATTGCATCGTAATTAAATAGAAAATGCACAATGCCGGCTTAAGAACAAGATTACTGACTCATCTTACTGTCTATGATTTGAACCGTCCTTGTGACACTAGTTATAGGTTCCGATGCCTCACTCCAGGTTTACTGTATCCCTTGGACCTTCTTATTGACGATAAAGCACAGAAATTGCATCGGAATTAAATACGTTAGGCGCAATGCCGACTTAAGTACAAGAAGACTGACTCTTCCTACTGTCTATGTTTTGGACCATTCCTGTGACACTAGTCATAGATTCCGATGCTTCACTTCAGGTTTACTGTATCCCTTGGACCATCTTATTGACGATGAAACACAGAAATTGCGTCGGAATTAAATACAAAAGGCACAATGCCGACATAAGTACAAGAAAACTGACTCTTCTTACTGCCTATGTTTTGAACCATCCCTGTGACACTAGTTATAGATTCCGATGCTTCACTCCACGTTTACTGTATCCCTTGGACCTTCTTATTGACGATGAAACACAGAAATTGTATCGGAATTAAATACAAAATTGACAATGCCGACTTACGTACAAGAAGACTGACTCATCTTACTGTCTATGATTTGAACGATTCCTGAGACACTAGTTATAGATTCCGATGCTTCACTCCAGGTTTACTGTATCACTTAGACCTTCATATTGACGATGTAACACAGAAATTGCATCGGAATGAAATACAAAAGGTACAATGCCGACTTAATTACAAGAAGACTGGCTCTTCTTACTGAATATGTTTTCAACCATTCCTGTGACACTAGTTATAGATTCCGATGCTTCACTTCATGTTTACTGTATCGCTCTGACCTTCTTATTGACGATAAAACACAGAAATTATATCGGAATTAAATACAAAAGGCACAATGCCGACTTAAGTGCAAGAAGACTGACTCTTCTTAATGTATATGTTTTGAACCATTCCTGTGACACTAGTTATAGATTCCGATGGTTCATTTCAGGTTTACTTATCCCTTGGAACTTCTTATTGACAATGATACACAGAAATTGCATCGGAATAAAATACAAAAGGCACAATGCCGACTTAAGTACAAGAAGACTGACTCTTCCAACTGTCTATGTTTTGAACCATTCGTGTGACACTAGTTATAGATTCCGATGCTTCACTTCAGATTTACTTCATCCCACTGACGTTCTTATTGACGATGAAACACAGAAATTACATCGGAATTAAATACAAAAGGCACAATGCCGAATTATGTACAAAAAGGTTGACTCTTCTTACTGCCTATGTTTTGAACCATTCCTGTGACACTAGTTATAGATTCCGATGCTTCACTCTAGGTTTACTGTATCCTTTGGACCTTCTTATAGACGACGAAACACAGAAATTGCATCCGAATTAAATAAAAATAGCACAATGCCGACTGAAGTACAGGAAGACTGACTCTGCTTACTGTCTATGATTTGAACAATTTCAGTGATACTAGTTATAGATTTCGATGCTTCACTTCAGGTTTACTGTATCCCTCTGACCTTCTTATTGACGATAAATACAGAAATTCATAGGAATTAAATACAAAAGTCACAATGCCGACTTAAGTACATGTAGACTGACTTTTCCTACTGTCTTTGTTTCGAACCATTCCTGTGACACTAGTTATAGATTCCGATGCTTCACTTCAGGTTTATCGTATCCCTTGGACCTTCCTATTGACGATGAGACACAGGAATCGCATCGGAATTAAATAGAAAACGTACAATGCCGACTTAAGTACAAGAAGACTGACTCTTCTTACGGACTATGTTTTGCACCATTCCTGTGACACTACTTATAGATTCCGATGCTTCACTTCAGGATTACTGTATCCCTCTGACCTTCTTATTGACGATGAAACACAGAAATTGCATCGGAATTAAATACAAAAGGCACAATGCCGACTTTAGTACATGTAGACTGACTTTTCCTACTGTCTATGTTTTGAACCATTCCTGTGACACTAGTTATAGATTCCGATGGTTCATTTCAGGTTTACTTATCCCATGGAACTTGTTATTGACAATGATACACAGAAATTGCATCGTAATTAAATACAAAAGGCACAATGCCGACTTAAGTACAAGAAGACTGACTCTTCCAACTGTCTAAGATTTGAACCATTCGTGTGACACTAGTTATAGAATCCGATGCTTCACTTCAGGTTTACTGTATCCCTCTGACCTTCTTATTGACGATGAAACACAGAAATTGCATCGGAAATAAATAGAAAAATCACAAGGCCGACTTAACTACAAGAAGACTGACTCTTCTTACTGACTGTGATTTGAACCATTCCTGTGACACTACTTATAGATTCCGATGCTTAACTTCAGGATTACTGTATCCCACTGACCTTCTTAGTGACGATGAAACACAGAAATTGCATCGGAATAAAATACAAAAAGCACAATGGCGACTAAAGTATAAGAAGACTGACTCATCTTACTGTCTATGTTTAGAACCGTCCCTCTGACACTAGTTATAGATTCCGATGCTTCACTCCAGGTTTACCTAATCCCTTGGACCTTCTTATTGACGATGAAACACAGAAATTGCATCGGAATTTAATAGAAAAGGCACAATGCCGACTTAACTACAAGAAGACTGACTCTTCTTACTGACTATGATTTGAACCATTCCTGTGACACTAGTTATGGATTGCGATGCTTTATATCAGGTATACTGTATCCCTCTGACCTTCTTATTGACTATGAAACACAGAAATTGCATTGGAATTAATTACTAAGGGCACAATGAAGAATTAAGTACAAGAAGACTGACTCTTCTTACTGACTATGTTTTGAACCATTCCTGTGACACTAGTTTTAGACTCTGATGCTTCACTCCAGGTTTACTGTATCCCTAGGACCTTCTTATTGACGATGAAACACAGAAATTGCATCGGAATTAAATAGAAAATGCACAATGCCGACTTAAGAACAAGATTACTGACTCATCTTACTGTCTATGGTTTGAACCGTCCTTGTGACACTAGTTATGAATTCCGATGCTTCACTCCAGGTTTACTGTATCCCTTGGACCGTCTTAATGACGATGAAACACAGAATTTGCATCGGAATTAAATACAAAAAGCACAATGCCGACTTAAGTACAAGAAGACTGACTCTTCATACTGAGTATGTTTTGAACCATTCCTGTGACACTAGTTATAGATTCCGATGTTTCACGTCAGGTTTACTGTATCCCTCTGACCTTCATATTGACGATGAAACACAGAAATTGCATCAGAATTAAATACAAAACGCACAATGCCGAATTAAGTACAGGAAGACTGACTCTTCTTACTGCCTATGTTTTGAACCATTCCTGTGACACTAGTTATAGACTCCGATGCTTCCCTCCAGGTTTACTGTATCCCTTGGACCGTCTTTTTGACGATGAAACACAGAAATTGCATCGGAATTAAATATAAAAGGCACAATGCCGACGTAAGTAAAAGAAGTCAACTCTTCTTACTGTCTATGTTTTGAACCATTCCTGTGACACTAGTTATAGATTCCGATGCTTCACCCCAGGGTTACTGTATACCTCGGACCTTCTTATTGACGATGAAACACAGAAATTGCATCGGAATTAAATAGAAAATGCACAATGCCGACTTAAGTACAAGAATACTGACTCATCTTACTGTCTATGGTTTGAACCGTCCCTGTGACACTAGTTATGGATTCCGATGCTTCACTCCAAGTTTACTGTATCCCTTGGACCTGCTTATTGACGATGAAACACAGAAATTGCATCAGAATTAAATAGAAAAAGCAGAATACCGACTTAACTACAAGAAGACCGACTCTTCTTACTGACTATGTTTTGAACCATTCCTGTGACACTAGTTATAGATTCCGATGCTTAACTTTATTATTACTATATCCCACTGACTTTCTTAGTGACGATGAAACACAGAAATTGCATCGGAATTAAATACAAAAGGCACAATGCCTACTTAGGTACAAGAAGACTGACTCGTCTTACTGACTATGTTTTGAACCATTCCTGTGACACTAGTTATAGATTCTAATGCATCACTTTAAGTTTACTGTATCCCTAGGACCTTCTTATTGGCGATGAAACACAGAAATTGCATCGGAATTAAATACTAAAGGCACAATGCCGAATTAAGTACAAGAAGACTGGCTCATCTTACTGTGTTTGTTTTGAACCATTCCTGTGACACTAGTTATAGATTCCGATGCTTCACTCCAGGTTTACTGTATCCCTTAGACCTTCATATTGACGAAGAAACACAGAAATTGCATCGGAATTAATTACAAAAGTCACAATGCCGGCTTAAGTACAAGAAGACTGACTCTTCTTACTGACTAAGTTTTGAACCATTCCTGTGACACTAGATATAGATTCCGATGCTTCACTTCATGTTTACTGTATCCCTCTGACCTTCTTATTGACGATAAAACACAGAAATTACATCGGAATTAAATACAAAAGGCACAATGCCGACTTAAGTACAAGAAGACTGACTCTTCTTACTGTCTATGATTTGAACCTTTCCTGTGACACTAGTTATAGATTCCGATGCTTCACTTCAGATTTTCTGTATCCCTCTGACGTTCTTATCGACGATGAAACACAGAAATTGCATCGTAATTAAATACAAAAGGCACAATGCCGAATAAAGTACAAAAAGACTGACTCTTCTTACTGTCTATGTTTTGAACCATTCCTTTGACACTAGATATAGATTCCGATGCTTCACTCTAGGTTTACTGTATCCCTTGGACCTTCTTATTGACGATAAAACACAGAAATTGCATACGAATTAAATACAAAAGGCACAATACCGACTGAAGTACAAGAAGACTGACTCTTCTTACTGACTATGTCCTGAACCATTCCTGTGACACTAGTTATAGATTACGATGCTTCATATCAGGTTTACTGTATCCCTCTGACCTTCTTATTGACGATGAAACACAGAAATTGCATCGGAATTAAATAAAAAAGGCACAATGCCGAATTAAGTACAAGAAGACTGACTCATCTTACTGTCTATGGTTTGACCCGTCCCTGTGACACTTGTTTTAGATTCCGATGCTTCACTCCAGGTTTACTGTATCCCTTGGACCTTCTTATTGACGATGAAACACAGAAATTGCATCGGAATTAAATACAAAAAGCACAATGCCGACTTAAGTACGAGAAGACTGACTCCTCCTACTGTCTATGTTTTGAACCATTCCTGTGACACTAGTCGTAGATTCCGATGCTTCACTTCAGGTTTACTGAATCCCTTGGACCTTCTTAGTGACGATGAAACACAGAAATTGCATCGGAATTAAATAAAAAATGCACAATACCGACTTAAGTACAAGAAGACTGACTCTTCTTACTGACTATGTTTTGAACCATTCCTGTGACACTAGTTATAGATTCCAATGCTTTACTTCAGGATTACTGTATCCCTCGGACCTTCTTATTGACGATGAAACACAGAAATTGTATCGGAATTAAATACAAAATTAACAATGCCGACTTACGTACAAGAAGACTGACTCTTCTTACTGACTCTGATTTGAACCATTCCTGTGACACTAGTTATAAATTCCCATGCTTCACTTCGGGTTTACTGTATCCCTTGGACCTTCTTATTGACGATGAAACACAGAAATTGCATCGGAATTAAATAGAAAAGGCACAATACCGACTTAACCACAAGAAGACTGACTCTTCTTACTGACTATGTTTTGAACCATTCCTGTGACACCAGTTATAGATTCCGATGTTTAACTTCAGGATTACTGTATCCCACTGTCCTTCTTAGTGACGATGAAGCACAGATATTGCATCGGAATTAAATACAAAAGGCACAATGCCGACTTAAGTACAAAAAGACTGATTCTTCTTATTGACTATGATTTGAACCATTCCTGTGACACTAGTTATAGATTCTAATGCTTCACTCCAGGTTTACTGTATTCTTTAGACCTTCTTATTGATGATGAAACACAGAAATTAAATCGGAATTAAATACAAACGTCACAATGCCAACTAATGTACAAGAAGACTGACTCTTCTGACAGTCTATGTTTTGAACCATTCCTGTGACACTAGTTATAGTTTCCGGTGCATCACTCCAGGTTTACTGTATACCTTGGACCTTCTTATTGTCGATGAAACACAGATATTGTATCGGAATTAAATACAAAAGCACAATGCCGACTTAAGTACAAGAAGACGGACTCTTCTTACTGACTATATTTTGAACCATTTCTGTGACACTAGTTATAGATTCCGATGCTTAACTTCTGGATTACTGTATCCCACTGACCTGCTTAGTGACGATGAAACACAGAAATTGCATCGGAATTAAATACAAAAAGCACAATGCCGACTTAAGTACAAGATAACTGACTCTTCTTACTGACTATGCGTGGAACCATTCCTGTGACACTAGTTATAGATTCTAATGCTTCACTTCAGGTTTACTGTATCCCTTGGACCTTCTTATTGGCGATGAAACACAGAAATTGCATCGGAATTAAATACAAAAAGCACAATGACGACTTAAGTACAAGAAGACTGACTCATCTTACTGTCTATGGTTTGAACCGTCCCTGTGACACTAGTTATAGATTCCGATGCTTCACTCCAGGTCCCTTGGACCTTCAATTGACGATGAAACTCAGAAATTGCATCGGAATTAAATACAAAAACCACAATGCCGACTTAAGTACAAGAAGACTGACTCTTCCTACCGTCTATGTTTTAAACCATTCCTGTGACACTAGTCATAGTTTCCGATGCTTCACTTCAGGTTTACTGTATCCCTTGGAGCTTCTAATTGACGATGAAACACAGAAAATGCATCGGAATCAAATACAAAAGGCACAATACCGACTTAAGTACAAGAAGACTGACTCTTCTTACTGACTATGTTTTGAACCATTCCTGTGACACTAGTCACAGATTCCGATGCTTCACTTCAGGTTTACTGTATCCCTTGGACCTTCTTATTGACGATGAAACACATAAATAGTATCGGAATTAAATACAAAATTCACAATGCCGACTTACGTACATGAAGACTGACTCTTCTTACTGACTATGTTTGAACCCTTCCTGTGACACTAGTTATGGATTCCGATGCTTCACTTCAGGTTTACTGTATCCCTTCGACCTTCTTATTGACGATGAAACACAGAAATTGCATCGGAATTAAATAGAAAAGTCACAATGCCGACTTAAGTACAAGTATACTGACTCATCTTACTGTCTGTGCTTTGAACCGCTCCTGTGACACTAGTTGTAGATTCCGATGCTTCACTCCAGGTTTACTGTATCCCTTGGACCTTCTTATTGACGATGAAACACAGAAATTGCATCGGAATTAAATACAAAAAGCACAATGCCGACTTAAGTACAAGAAGACTGACTCTTCTTACTGTCTATGTTTTGAACCATTCCTGTGACACTAGTTATAGACTCCGATGATCACTCCAGGTTTACTGTATCCCTTGGACCTTGTTATAGACGATGAAACACAGAAATTGCATCGGAATTAAATACAAAAGGCACAATGCCGACTTAAGTAAAAGAAGTCTGACTCTTCTTACTGTCTATGCTTTGAACCATACCTGTGACACTAGTTGTAGATTCCGATGCTTCACTCCAGGTTTACTGTATCCCTTGGACCTTCGTATTGACGATGAGAAATCGAAATTGTATCAGAATTAAATCGAAAAGGCACAATGTTGACTTAAGTACAAGAAGACTGACTCGTCTTACTGACTATGTTTTGAACCATTCCTGTGACGCTAGTTATATTTTCCGATGCTTCACTTCAGGTTTACTGTATCCCTTGGACCTTCTTATTGACGATGAAGCACAGAAATTGCATCGGAATTAAATACAAAAGGAACAATACCGACTTAAGTACAAGGAGACTGACTCTTCTTACTGACTATGTTTCGAACCATTGCTGTGACACTAGTCATAGATTCCGATGCCTCACTTCAGGATTACTGTATCCCTCTGACCTTCTTATTGACGATGAAACACAAAAATTGCATCGGAATGAAATACAAAAGGCACAATGCCGACTTAAGTACAAGAAGACTGACTCTTCTTACAGTCTATGATTTGAACCATCCCTGTGACACTAGTTATAGATTCCGATGCCTCACTCCAGGTCTTGTATATCCTTTGGACCTTCGTATTGACGATGAAACACAGAAATTGCATCGGAATTAAATACAAAAGCACAATACCGACTTAAGTACAAGAAGACAGACTCTTCTTACTGACTATGTTTTGAACCATTCCTGTGACACTAGTCATAGGTTCCGATGCTTAATTTCAGGATTACTGTATCCCTCTGACCTTCTTATTGACGATGAAACACAGAAATTGCATCGGAATTAAATACAAAAGGCACAAAGCCGACTAAAGTACAAAAAGACTGACTCTTCTGACAGCCTATGTTTTGAACCATTCCTGTGACACTAGTTATAGATTCCGATGCTTCAATTCAGGTCTACTGTATCCCTTGGAACTTCTTATTGACGATGGAACACAGAAATTGCATCGGAATTAAATACAAAAGGCACAATGCCGAATTAAGTACAAGAAGACTGACTCTTCTTACTGACTATGTTTTGAACCATTCCTGTGACACTAGTTATAGAATCCGATGCTTCACATCAGGTTTAATGCATCCCTCTGATATTCTTATTGACGATGACACACAGAAATTGCATCGGAATTAAATACAGAAGGCACAATGCCCAAATAAGTACAAGAAAACTGACTCTTCTTACTGCCTATGTTTTGAACCATTCCTGTGACACTAGTTATGGACTCCGATGCTTTACTCCAGGTTTACTGTATCCCTCTGACCTTCTTATTGACGATGAAACACAGAAATTGCATCGGAATTAAATACAAAAGGCACAGTGCCTACTTAAGTACAAGAAGAGTGACTCTTGCTCCTGTCTATGTTTTGAACCATTCCTGTGACACTAGTCATAGATTCCGATGCTTCACTTCAGGATTACTGTACCCTTGGACCTTCTTATTGACGATTAATCACGGAAATTGCATCGGAATTAAATACAAAATGCACAATGCCTACTTAAGTACAAGAAGACTGACTCTTCTTACTGACTACGCTTTGAACCATTCCTTTGACACTAGTTATAGATTCCGATGCTTCACATCAGGATTACTGTATCCCTCTGACCTTCTTATTGACGATGAAACACAGAAATTCATCGGAATTAAATTCAAAAGGCACAATGCAGACTTAAGTACATGTGGACTGACTTTTCCTTCTTTCTATGTTTTGAACCATTCATGTGACACTAGTAATAGATTCCGATGGTTAACTTCATGTTTTCTGTATCCCTTGGACCTACTTATTGAAGATGAAACACAGAAATTGCATCGGAATTAAATACAAAAGGCACAAAGCCGACTTAACTACAAGAAGACTGACTCTTCTTACTGACTATGCTTTGAACCATTCCTTTGACACTAGTTATAGATTCCGATGCTTAACTTCAGGATTACTGTATCCCTCTGACCTTCATTGTGACGATGATGCACAGAAATTGCATCGGAATTAAATACAAAAAGCACAATGGCGACTTAAGTACAAGAATACTGACTCATCTTACTGTCTATGTTTTGAACAGTCCCTGTGACTGTGGTTATAGATTCCGATGCTTCACACCAGGTTTAATGTATCCCTTTGACCTTCTTATTGACGATGAAACACAGAAATTGCACCGGAATTACATACAAAAGGCACAATGCCGAATTAAGTACAAGAAGACTGACTCTTCTTACTGACTATGTTTTAAGCCATTCCTGTGGCACTAATTGATTCCGATGCTTCACTTCAGCCTTACAGTATCCCTCTGACCTTCTTATTGACGATGAAACACAGAAATTGCATCGGAATTAAATACAAAAGGCGCAATGCCGAATTAAGTGTAAGAAGACTGACTCTTCTTACTGTTTATGCTTATAACCATTCCTGTGACACTAGTTATAGATTCCGATGCTTCACTCCAGGTTTACTGTATCCCTTGGACCTTCATAGTGACGATGAAACACAGAAATTGCATCGGAATTAAATGCAAAAAGCACAATGCCGACTTAAGTACAAGAATACTTACTCATCTTACTGTCTATGTTTTAAACCGTCCCTGTGACTGTAGTTATAGATTCCGATGCTTCACTCCAGGTTTAATTTATCCCTTGGACCTTCGTATTGACGATGAAACACAGAAATTGCATCGAAATGAAATAGAAAAGGCAAAATGCCGACTTAAGTACAAGATGACTGACTCTTCTAACTGACTATGTTTTAAACCATTCATGGGACACAAATTGATTCCGATGCTTAACTTCAGGTTGTCTGTATCCTCGGACCTTCTTATTGACGATGAAACACAGAAATTGCATCGGAATTAAATACAAATAGCACAATGCCGACTTAAGTACAAGAATACTAACTCATCTTACTGTCTATGTTTTGAACCATTCGTGTGACACTAGTTATAGATTCCGATGCTTCACTTCAGGTTTACTGTATCCCTTGGACCTTCTTTTTGACGATGAAATACAGATATTGCATCGGAATTAAATAGAAAAGGCACAATGCCGACATATGTACAAGAAGATTGACTCTTCTTACTGTTTATGCTTATAACCATTCCTGTGACACTAGTTATAGATTCCGATGCTTCACTCCAGGTTTACTGTATCCCTTGGACCTTCTTTTTGACGATGAAACAAGAATTTGCATCGGAATTAAATACAAAAGGCACTTTGCCGACTAAAGTACAAGAAGACTGACTCTTCCTACTGCCTATGTTTTGAAGCATTCCTGTGACACTAGTTATAGATTCCGATGCTTCACCTCAGGTTTACTGTATCCCTCTGACCTCCTTATTGACGATGAAACACAGAAATTGCATCGCAATTAAATAGAAAATGCGTAATGCCGATTTAAGTACTAGAAGACTGACTCTTCCTACTGTGTATGTTTTGAACCATTCCTGTGACACTAGTTATAGATTCCGATGCTTCACTTCAGGTTTACTGTATCCCTTGGACCTACTTATTGACAATGAAACACAGATATTGTATCGGACTTAAATACAAAAGGCACAATGCAGACTTAACTACAAGAAGACTGACTCTTCTTACTGACTATGCTTTGAACCATTCCTGTGACACTAGTTATAGATTCCGATGCTTAACTTCCGGTTTACTGTATCCCACTGACCTTCTTAGTGATGATGAAACACAGAAATTGCATCGGAATTAAATACAAAAAGCACATTGCCGACTTAAGTACAAGAATACTGACCTATCTTACTGTCTATGTTTTGAACCGTCCCTGTGACACTAGTTATAGATTCCGATGCTTCACTCCAGGTTTACTGTATCCCTTGGACCTTCTTATTGACGATAAAACACAGAAATTGCATCGGAATTAAATAGAATATGCACAATGCCGACTTAAGTACTAGAAGGCTGACTCTTCCTACTGTGTATACTTTGACCCATTCCTGTGACACTAGTTATAGATTCCGATGCTTCACTTCAGGTTTACAGTATCCTTTGGACCTTCTTATTGACGATGAAATCACAGAAATTGCATCAGAATTAAATAGGAAAGGCACAATGCCGACTTAAAGACAAGTACACTGATGCTTCTTACTGACTATGTTCTGAACCATTGCTGTGACACTAGTTATAGATTCCGATGCTTCACTTCAGGTTTACTGTATCCCTTGGACCTTGTTTTTGACGATGAAATACAGATATTGCATCGGAATTAAATAGAAAAGGCACAATGCCGACTTAATTACAGGAAGACTGCCTCTTCTTACTGACTATGTTTTGAACCATTCCTGTGACACTAGTTATAGATACCGATGCTACACTTCAGGTTTACTGTATCCCTCTGACCTTCTTATTGACTAAGAATCACAGAAATTGCATCGGAATTAAATACGAAAGGCACAATGCCGAATTAAGTACAAGAAGACTGACTCTTCTTACTTCCTATGTTTTGAACCATTCCTGTGACACTAGTTATAGACTCCGATGCTTCACTCCAGGTTTACTGTATCCCTCTGACCTTCTTATTGACGATGAAACACTGAAATTGCATCGGAATTAAATACAATAGGCACAATGCCGACTTAAGTACAAGAAGACTGACTCTTCCTACTGTCTATGTTTTGAACCATTCCTGTGACACTAGTTATAGATTCCGATGTTTCACTTCAGATTTGCTGTATCCCTTTGACCTTCGTATTGAAATGCAACACAGAAATTTCATCGGAATTAAATACAAAAGGCATAATGCCGACTAAAGTACAAGAAGACTGACTCTTCCTACTGGCTGTGTTTTGAAAAATTCCTGTGACACTAGTTATAGATTCCGATGCTTCACTCCAGGTTTTCTGTGTCCCTTGGACCTTCTTATTGACGATGAAACACAGAAATTGCATCGGAATTAAATACAATAGGCACAATGCCGACATAAGTACAAGAAGAGTGACTCTTGCTCCTGTCTATGTTTTGAACCATTCCTGTGACACTAGTTATAGATTCCGATGCTTCACTTAAGATTTACTGTATCCCTTATACCTTCTTATTGACGATGAAACACGGAAATTGCATCGGAATTAAATACAAAAGGCACAATACCGACATAAGTAGAAGAAGACTGACTCTTCTTACTGACTATGTTTTGAACCAATCCTGTGACACTAGTCATAGATTCCGATGCTTAACTTCAGGATTACTGTATCACTTGGACTTTCTTATTGACGATTAAACACAGAAATAGCATCGGAATTAAATACAAGATGCACAATGCCGACTTAAGTACAAGAAGACTGACTCTTCTTACTGACTTTGATTTGAACCATTCTTGTGACACTACCTATAGATTCCGATGCTTCACTTCAGGTTTACTGTATACCTTAACCTTCTTATTGACGATGAAACACAGAAATAGCATCGGAATTAAATACAAGAGGCACAATGCCGACTTAAGTACAAGAAGACTGACTCTTCATACTGACTATGATTTGAACCATTCCTGTGACACTAGGTATAGAGTCCGATGGTTCACTTCAGGTTTACTGTTTCCCTTGGACCTTCTTATTGACGATGAAACACAGAAATTGCATCGGAATTAAATACAGAAGGCACAAAGCCGACTTAACTACAAGAAGACTGACTCTTCTTACTGACTATGTTTGAACCATTCCTGTGACACTAGTTATAGATTCCGATGCTTAATTTCAGGATAACTGTATCCCTCTGACCTTCATAGTGACGATGAAACACAGAAATTGCATCGGAATTAAATACAATAATCACAATGCCGACTTAAGTACAAGAAGACTGACTATTCTTACTGACTATGCTTTGAACCAGTCCTGTGACAGTAGTTATAGATTCCGATGCTTCACTTCAGTTTTTCTGTATCCCTCTGACCTTCTTATTGACTAAGAATCACAGAAATTGCATCGGAATTAAATACAAAAGGCACAATGCCGAATTAAGTACAAGAAGACTGACTCTTCTTACTGCCTATGTTTTGAACCATTTCTGTGACACTAGTTATAGACTCTGATGCCTCACTCCAGGTTTACTGTATCCCTCTGACCTTCTTATTGACGATGAAACACTGAAATTGCATCGGCATTAAATACAATAGGCACAATGCCGACATAAGTACAAGAAGACTGACTCTTCCTACTGTCTATGTTTTGAAGCATTCCTGTGACACTAGTTATAGATTCCGATGCTTCACACCAGGTTCACTGTGTCCCTTGGACCCTCTTATTGACGATGAAACACAGATATTTCATCGGAATTAAATACAATAGGCACAATGCCGACTTAAGTACAAGAAGAGTGACTCTTGCTACTGTCTATGTTATGAACCATTCCTGTGACACTAGTTATAGATTCCGATGCTTCACTTCAGGTTTACTGTATCCCTTGGACCTTCGTATTGACGATGAAACACAGAAATTGCATCGGAATTAAGTACAAAAGGCACAATGCCGACAAAAGTACAAGAAGACTGACTCTTCTTACTGCCTATGTTTTGAACCATTCGTGTGACTCTAGTTATAGATTCCGATGCTTCACTTCAGGTTTACTGTATCCCTCTGACCTTCTTATTGACGATGAAACACAGAAATTGCATCGGAATTAAATACAAAAGGCACCATACCGACTCAAGTACAAGAAGACTGGCTCTTCTATCTGTCTATGTTTTAGAACCATTCCAGTGACACTAGTTATAGATTCCGAGGCTTCAATTCAGGTCTACTGTATCCCTTGGACCTTCTTATTGACGATGAAACACAGAAATTGCATCAGAATTAAATTCATGAGGCACAATGCCGACTTAAGTACAAGAAGACTGACTCTTCTTACTGTCTATGTTTTGAACCATTCCTGTGACTCTAGTCATAGTTTCCGATGCTTCACTTCAGGTTTACTGTATCCTCTGACCTTATTGACGCTGAAACACAGAAATTGCATCAGAATTAAATACAAAAGGCACTATGCCGACTTAAGTACAAGAAGACTGACTCTTCTTACTGTCTATGTTTTGAACCGTCCCTGTGACTGTAGTTATAGATTCCGATGCTTCACTCCAGGTTTAATGTATCCCTTGGACCTCCTTTTTGATGATGAATCACAGAAATTGCATCGGAATTAAATACAAAAGGCACAATGCCGACTTAAGTACAAGAAAACTGACTCTTCTTACTGTCTATGTTTTGAACCATTCCTATGACACTAGTCATAGATTCCGATTCTTAACTTCACGATTACTGTATCACTTGGACTTTCTTATTGACAATTAAACACAGAAATAGCATCGGAATTAAATACAAGATGCACAATGCCGACTTAAGTACAAGAAGACTGACTCTTCTTACTGACTATGTTTTGAACCATTCTTCTGACACTACCTATAGATTCCGATGCTTCACTTAAGGTTTACTGTATCCCTTATACCTTCTTATTGACGATGAAACACGGCAATTGAATCGGAATTAAATACAAATGGCACAATACCGACATAAGTAGAAGATGACTGACTTTTCTTACTGACTATGTTTTGAACAACTCCTGTGACTCTAGTTATAGATTCCGATGCTTTACTTCAGGTTTACTGAATCCGTCTGACCTTCTTATTGACGATGAAACACAGAAATTGCATTGGAATGAAATACAAAAGGCACTATGCCGACTTAAGTACAAGAAGACTGACACTTCATACTGACTATGTTTTGAACCATTCATGTGACACTAGGTACAGAGTCCGATGGTTCGCTTCAGGTTTACTGTATCCCTTGGAACTTCTCATTGACGATGAAACAGAGAAATTGCATCGGAATTAAATACAAAAGTCACAAAGCCGACTTAACTACAAGAAGACTGACTCTTCTTACTGACTATGCTTTGAACCATTCCTGTGACACTAGTTATAGATTCCGATGCTTAACTTCAGGATTACTGTATCCCTCTGACCTTCATAGTGACGATGAAACACAGAAATTGCATCGGATTTAAATACAAAAAGCACAATGCCGACTTAAGTACAAAAATACTGACTCATCTTACTGTCTATGATTTGAACCGTCCCTGTGACACTAGTTATAGATTCCGATGGTTTACTCCAGGTTTACTGTATCCCTTTGACCTTCTTATTGACGATGAAACACAGAAATTGCATCGGAATTAAATACAAAAGGCAAAATGCCGACTTAAGTACAAGAAGACTGACTCTTCTTACTGACTATGTTTTGAACCATTCCTGTGACACTAGTTATAGATTCCGATGCTTTACTTCAGGTTTACTGTATCCCTCTGACCTTCTTATTGACTAAGGATCACAGAAATTGCATCGGAATTAAATACGAAAGGCACAATGCCGAATGAAGTACAAGAAGACTGACTCTTCTTACTTCTTATGTTTTGAACCATTCCTGTGACACTAGTTACAGACGCCGACGCTTCACTCCAGGTTTACTGTATCCCTCTGACCTTCTTATTGACGATGAAACACTGAAATTGCATCGGAATTAAATACAATAGGCACAATGCCGACTTAAGTACAAGAAGACTGACTCTTCCTACTGTCTATGTTTTGAACCATTCCTGTGACACTAGTTATAGATTCCGATGTTTCACTTCAGATTTACTGTATCCCTTTGACCTTCGTATTGAAGATGAAACACAGAAATTTCATCGGAATTAAATACAAAAAGCACAATACCGGCATAAGTACAAGAATACTGACTCATCTTACTGTCTGTGTTTTGAACCTTCCCTGTGACTGTAGTTATAGATTCCGATGCTTCACTACAGGTTTACTGTATCCCTCTGACCTTCTTATTGACGATGAGACACTGAAATTGCATCGGAATTAAATACAATAGGCACAATGCCGACTTAAGTACAAGAAGACTGACTCTTCCTACTGTCTATGTTTTGAACCATTCCTGTGACACTAGTTATAAATTAAGATGCTTCACTCCAGGTTTACTGTGTCCCTTGGAACTTCTTATTGACGATGAAACACAGAAATTGCATCGGAATTAAATACAAAAGACACATTGCCGAATTAAGTACAAGAAGACTAACTCTTCTTACTGTCTATGTTTTGAACCATTCCTGTGACTCTAGTTATAGACTCCGATGCTTAACTCCAGATTTACTGTATCCCTCTGACCCTCTTATTGACGATGAAACACAGAAATTGCATCGGAATTACATACAAAAGGCATAATGCCGACTTAAGTAGAAGAAGACTGACTCTTCTTACTGACTATGTTTTGAACCATTCCTGTGACACTAGTCATAGATTCCGATGCTTAACTTCAGGATTACTGTATCACTTGGACTTTCATATTGACGATTAAACAGAGAAATAGCATCGGAATTAAATACAAAAGGCAAAATGCCGACTTAAGTACAAGAAGACTGACTCTCCTTACTGACTATGTTTTGAACCACTCTTGTGACACTACCTATAGATTCCGATGCTTCACTTCAGGTTTACTGTATACCTTAACCTTCTTATTGACGATGTAACACAGAAATAGCATCGGAATTAAATACAAGAGGCACAATGCCGACTTAAGTACAAGAAGACTTTACTCTTCTTACTGTCTATGTTTTGAACCACTCCTGTGACTCTAGTTATAGATTCCGATGCTTCACTTCAGGCTTACTGTATCCTCTGACCTTCTTATTGACGATGAAACACAGAAATTGCATTGGAATGAAATACAAAAGGCACTATGCCGACTTAAGTACAAGAAGACTGACTCTTCATACTGACTATGTTTTGAACAATTCCTGTGACACTAGGTATAGAGTCCGATGGTTCGCTTCAGTTTTACTGTATCCCTTGGACCTTCTTATTGACGATGAAACACAGAAATTGCATCGGAATTAAATACAGAAGGCACAAAGCCGACTTAACTACAAGAAGACTGACTCTTCTTACTGACTATGCTTTGAACCATTCCTGTGACACTAGTTATAGATTCCGATGCTTAACTTCAGGATTACTGTATCCCTATGACCTTCATAGTGACGATGAAACACAGAAATTGCATCGGAATTAAATACAAAAAGCACAATGCCGACTTAAGTACAAGAATACTGACTAATCTTACTGTCTATGTTTTGAACCGTCCCTGTGACTGTAGTTATAGATTCCGATGCTTCACTCCAGGTTTAATGTATCCTTTGGACCTCCTTTTTGATGATGAAACACAGAAATTGCATCGGAATTAAATACAAAAGGCACAATGCCGACTTAAGTACAAGAAGACTGACACTTCTTACTGACTATGTTTTAAACCATTCCTGTGACACTAATTGATTCCGATGCTTCACTTCAGGCTTACAGTATCCCTCTGACCTTCTCATTGACGATGAAATACAGAAATTGCATCGGAATTAAACACAAAAGCCGCAATGCCGAATTAAGTACAAGAAGACTGACTCTTCTTACTGCCTATGTTTTGAACCATTCCTGTGACACTAGTTATAGACTCCAATGCTTCACTCCAGGTTTACTGTATCCCTTGGACCTTCTTATTGACGATGAAACGCAGAAATTGCATCGGAATTAAATAAAAATGGCACAATGCCGACTTAAGTACAAAAATACTGACTCATCTTACTGTCTATGATTTGAACCGTCCCTGTGACACTAGTTATAGATTCCGATGCTTTACTCCAGGTTTACTGTATCCCTTGGACCTTCTTATTGACTAAGAATCACAGAAATTGCATTGGAATTAAATACGAAAGGCCCAATGCCGAATTAAGTACAAGACGACTGACTCTTCTTACTTCCTATGTTTTGAACCATTCCTGTGACACTAGTTATAGACTCCGATGCTTCACTCCAGGTTTACTGTATCCCTCTGACCTTCTTATTGACGATGAAACACTGAAATTGCATCGGAATTAAATACAATAGGCACAATGCCGACTTAAGTACAAGAAGACTGACTCTTCCTACTCTCTATGTTTTGAACCATTCCTGTGACACTAGTTATAGATTCCGATGTTTCACTTCAGGTATACTGTATCCCTTGGACCTTCGTATTGACGATGAAGCACAGAAATTTCATCGGAATTAAATACAAAAGGCACAATACCGGCATAAGTACAAGAAGACTGACTCTTCTTACTGACTATGCTTTGAAACATTCCTGTGACACTAGTCATAGATTCCGATGCTTAACTTTAGGTTTACTGTATCCCTTGGACCTTCGTATTGCCGATGAAACACAGAAATTGCATCGAAATTAAATACAAAAGGCATAATGCCGACTAAAGTACAAGAAGACTGACTGTTCTTACTGACTATGTTGTGAACCATTCGTGGGACACTAGTTATAGATTCCGATGCTTCACTTCAGGTTTGCTGTATCCCTCTGACCTTCTTATTGACTAAGAATCCCAGAAATTGCATCGGAATTAAATACGAAAGGCACAATGCCGAATTAAGTACAAGAAGACTAACTCTTCTTACTGTCTATCTTCTGAACCATTCCTGTGACTCTAGTTATAGATTCCGATGCTTCACTTCAGGTTTACGGTATCCTCTGACCTTATTATTGACGATGAAACACAGAAACTGCTACGGAATTAAATACAAAAGGCACAATGCCGACTTAAGTACAAGAAGACTGACTCTTCCTACTGTCTATGTTTTGAACCATTCCTGTGACACTAGTTATAGATTAAGATGCTTCACTCCAGGTTTACTGTGTCCCTTGGACCTTCTTATTGACGATGAAACACAGAAATTGCATGGAATTAAATACAAAAGGCACAATGCCGAATTAAGTAAAAAAAGACTGACCCTTCTTACTGCCTATGTTTTGAACCATTCCTGTGACACTGGTTATAGACTCCGATGCTTCACTCCAGGTTTACTGTATCCCTCTGACCTTCTTATTGCCGATGAAACACAGAAATTGCATCGGAATTAAATACAAAAGGCATAATGCCGACTTAAGTACTAGAAGACTGACTCTTCCTACTTTCTGTGTTTTGAAAAATTCCTGTGACACTAGTTATAGATTCCGATGCTTAACTTCAGGATTACTGTATCCCTCTGACCTTCATAGTGACGATGAAACACAGAAATTTCATCGGAATTAAATACAAAATGCACTATACCGACATAAGATCAAGAAGACTGACTCTTCTTACTGACTATGTTTTGAACCATTCCTGTGACACTAGTCATAGATTCCGATGCTTAACTTCAGGATTACTGTATCCCTTGGACCTCCTTTTTGATGATGAAACACAGAAATTGCATCGGAATTAAATACAAAAGGCACCATACCGACTTAAGTACAAGAAGACTGACTCTTCTATCTGTCTATGTTTAGAACCATTCCTGTGACACTAGTTATAGAGCCCGATGGTTCACTTCACGTTTACAGTATCCCTTGGACCTTCTTATTGACGATGAAACACAGAAATTGCATCGGAATTAAATACAGAAGGCAGAAAGCCGACTTAACTACAAGAAGACTGACTCTTCTTAATGACTATGCTTCGAACCATTCCTGTGACACTAGTTATAGATTCCGATGCTTTACTCCAGGTTTACTGTATCCCTTGGACCTTCTTATTGACGATAAACACAGAAAATGCATCGGAATTAAATACAGAGGGCACAAAGCCGACTTAACCACAAGAAGACTGACTCTTTTTACTGACTATGTTTTGAACCATTCCTGTGACACTAGTCATAGATTCCGATGCTTAACTTCAGCATTACTGTATCCCTTGGACCTTCTTATTGACGATTCAACACAGAAATTGCATCGGAATTAAGTACAAAAGGCACAATGCCGACTTAAGTACAAGAAGACTGACTCTTCTTACTGACTATGTTTTGAACCATTCTTGAGACATTAGCTATAGATTCCGATGCTTCACCTCAGGTTTACTGTATCCCTTACACCTTCTTATTGACGATGAAACACAGAAATAGCATCGGAATTAACTACAAAAGGCACAATACCGACATAAGTACAAGAAGACTGACTCTTCTTACTGTCTATGTTTTGAACCATTCGTGTGACTCTAGTTATAGATTCCGATGCTTCACTTCAGGTTTACTGTATCCCTCTGACTTTCTTATTGACGATGAAACACAGAAATTGCATCGCAATTAAATACAAAAGCCGCAATGCCGAATTAAGTACAAGAAGACTGACTCTTCTTACTGCCTATGATTTGAACCATTCCTGTGACACTAGTCATAGATTCCGATGCTTAACTTTAGGTTTACTGTATCCCTTGGACCTTCGTATTGACGATGAAACACAGAAATTGCATCGAAGTTAAATACAAAAGGCATAATGCCGACTAAAGTACAAGAAGACTGACTCTTCTTACTGACTATGTTTTGAACCATTCCTGTGACACTAGTTATAGAGTCCGATGGTTCACTTCAGGTTTACTGTATCCCGTGGACCTTCTTATTGACGATAAACACAGAAAATGCATCGGAATTAAATACAGAGGGCACAAAGCCGACTTAACCACAGGAAGACTGACTCTTCTTACTGACTATGCTTTGAACCATTCCTGTACACTAGTTATAGATTCCGATGCTTAACTTGAGGATTACTGTATTCCTCTGACCTTCATAGTGACGTTGAAACGCAGAAATTGTATCGGAATTAAGTACAAAAAGCACAATGCCGACTTAAGTACAAGAATACTGACTCATCTTACTGTCTGTGTTTTGAACCTTCCCTGTGACTGTAGTTATAGATTCCGATGCTTCACTCAAGGTTTAATGTATCCCTCTGACCTACTTATTGACGATGAAACACAGAAATTACATCGGAATTAAATACAAAAGGCGCAATGCCGAATTAAGTACAAGAATACTGACTCTTCTTACTGTCTATGTTTTGAACAATTCCTGTGGCACTAGTTATAGACTCCGATGCTTCGCTCCAGGTTTATTGTATCCCTTGGACCTTCTTATTGACGATGAAACACAGAAATTGCATCGGAATTAAATACAAAAGGCACAATACCGACATAAGTACAAGAAGACTGACTCTTCTTACTGACTAAGTTTTGAACCATTCCTGTGACACTAGTCATAGATTCCGATTCTTAACTTCAGCATTACTGTATCCCTTGGACCTTCTTATTGACGATTAAACACAGAAATTGCATCGGAATTAAGTACAAAAGGCACAATGCCGACTTAAGTACAAAAATACTGACTCATCTTACTGTCTATGATTTGAACCGTCCCTGTGACACTAGTTATAGATTCCGATGCTTTACTCCAGGTTTACTGTATCCCTTGGACCTTCTTATTGACGATGAAACACAGAAATTGCATCGGAATTAAATACAAAAGGCATAATCCCGACTTAAGTACAAGAAGACTGACTCTTCTTACTGAATATGCTTTGAACCATTCTTGAGACATTAGCTATAGATTCCGATGCTTCACCTCAGGTTTACTGTATCCCTTACACCTTCTTATTGACGATGAAACACAGAAATAGCATCGGAATTAAATACAAAAAGCACAATACCGACATAAGTACAAGAAGACTGACTCTTCTTACTGTCTATGTTTTGAACCATTCGTGTGACTGTAGTTATAGATTCCGATGCTTCACTTCAGGTTTACTGTGTCTCTCTGACCTTCTTATTGACGATGAAACACAGAAATTGCATCGGAATTAAATACAAAAGCCGCAATGCCGAATTACGTACAAGAAGACTGACTCTTCTTACTGCCTATGTTTTGAACCATTCCTGTGACACTAGTTATAGACTCCAATGCTTCACTCCAGGTTTACTGTATCCCTTGGACCTTCTTATTGACGATGAAACACAGAAATTGGATCGGAATTAAATACAAATGGCACAATGCCGACTTAAGTACAAAAATACTGACTCATCTTAATGTCTATGATTTGAACCGTCCCTGTGACACTAGTTATAGATTCCGATGCTTTACTCCAGGTTTACTGTATCCCTTGGACCTTCTTATTGACGATGAAACACAGAAATTGCATCGGAATTAAATACAAAAGGCATAATCCCGACTTAAGTACAAGATGACTGACTCTTCTTACTGACTATGTTTTGAACCATTCCTGTGACACTAGTTATAGATTCCGATGCTTCACTTCAGGTTTACTGTATCCCTCTGACCTTCTTATTGACTAAGAATCACAGAAATTGCATCGGAATTAAATACGAAAGGCACAATGCCGAATTAAGTACAAGAAGACTGACTCTTCTTACTTCCTATGTTTTGAACCATTCCTGTGACACTAGTTATAGACTCCGATGCTTCACTCCAGGTTTACTGTATCCCTCTGACCTTCTTATTGACGACGAAACACTGAAATTGCATCGGAATTAAATACAACAGGCACAATACCGACATAAGTACAAGAAGACTGACTCTTCTTACTGACTATGTTTTGAACTATACCTGTGACACTAGTCATAGATTCCGATGCTTAACTTCAGGATTACTGTATCCCTTGGACCTTCTTATTGACGATTAAACACAGAAATTGCATCGGAATTAAGTACAAAAGGCACAATGCCGACTTAAGTACAAGAAGACTGACTCTTCTTACTGACTATGCTTTGAACCATTCTTGAGACATTAGCTATAGATTCCGATGCTTCACCTCAGGTTTACTGTATCCCTTACACCTTCTTATTGACGATGAAACACAGAAATAGCATCGGAATTAAATACAAAAGGCACAATACCGACATAAGTACAAGAAGACTGACTCTTCTTACTGTCTATGCTTTGAACCATTCGTGTGACTGTAGTTATAGATTCCGATGCTTCACTTCAGGTTTACTGTATCTCTCTGACCTTCTTATTGACGATGAAACACAGAAATTGCATCGGAATTAAATACAAAAGCCGCAATGCCGAATTAAGTACAAGAAGACTGACTCTTCTTACTGCCTATGTTTTGAACCATTCCTGTGACACTAGTTATAGACTCCAATGCTTCACTCCAGGTTTACTGTATCCCTTGGACCTTCTTATTGACGATGAAACACAGAAATTGCATCGGAATTAAATACAAATGGCACAATGCCGACTTAAGTACAAAAATACTGACTCATCTTACTGTCTATGATTTGAACCGTCCCTGTGACACTAGTTATAGATTCCGATGCTTTACTCCAGGTTTACTGTATCCCTTGGACCTTCTTATTGACGATGAAACACAGAAATTGCATCGGAATTAAATACAAAAGGCATAATGCCGACTTAAGTACAAGAAGACTGACTCTTCTTACTGACTATGTTTTGAACCATTCCTGTAACACTAGTTATAGATTCCGATGCTTCACTTCAGGTTTACTGTATCTCTCTGACCTTCTTATTGACTAAGAATCACAGAAATTGCATCGGAATTAAATACAAAAGGCACAATGCCGAATTAAGTACAAGAAGACTGACTCTTCTTACTTCCTATGTCTTGAACCATTCCTGTGACACTAGTTATAGACTCCGATGCTTCACTCCAGGTTTACTGTATCCCTTTGACCTTCTTATTGACGATGAAACACTGAAATTGCATCGGAATTAAATACAGTAGGCACAATGCCGGTCTATGTACAAGAAGACTGACTCTTCCTACTGTCTATGTTTTGAACCATTCCTGTGACACTAGTTATAGATTCCGATGTTTCACTTCAGGTTTACTGTATCCCTTGGACCTTCCTATTGACGATGAAACACAGAAATTTCATCGGAATTAAATACAAAAGGCACAATACCGGCATCAGTACAAGGAGACTGATTCTTCTTACTGACTATGTTTTGAACCATTCCTGTGACACTAGTCATAGATTCCGATGCTTAACTTTAGGTTTTCTGTATCCCTTGGACCTTCGTATTGACGATGAAACACAGAAATTGCATCGAAATTAAATACAAAAGGCATAATGCCGACTAAAGTACAGGAAGACTGACTCTTCTTACTGACTATGTTTTGAACCATTCCTGTGACACTAGTTATAGATTCCGATGCTTCACTTCAGGTTTGCTGTATCCCTCTGACCTTCTTATTGACTAAGAATCACAGAAATTGCATCGGAATTAAATACGAAAAGCACAATGCCGAATTAAGTACAAGAAGACTAACTCTTCTTACTGTCTATGTTTTGAACCATCCCTGTGACTCTAGTTATAGATTCCGATGCTTCACTTCAGGTTTACTGTATCCTCTGACCTTCTTATTGACGATGAAAAAAAGAAATTGCATCGGAATCAAATACAAAAGGCACTATGCCGACTTAAGTGCAAGAAGACTGACTATTCTTACTGACTATGTTTTGAACCATTCCTGTGACACTAGTTATAGAGTCCGATGGTTCACTTCAGGTTTACTGTATCCCTTGGACCTTCTTATTGACGATAAACACAGAAAATGCATCGGAATTAAATACAGAGGGCACAAAGCCGACTTAACTACAAGAAGACTGACTCTTCTTACTGACTATGCTTTGAACCATTCCTGTACTCTTCTTATAGATTCCGATGCTTAACTTCGGGATTACTGTATCCCTCTGAACTTCATAGTGACGTTGAAACGCAGAAATTGCATCGGAATTAAATACAAAAAGCACAATGCCGACTTAAGTACAAGAATACTGACTCATCTTACTGTCTGTGTTTTGAACCTTCCTTGTGACTGTAGTTATAGATTCCGATGCTTCACTCCATGTTTAATGTATCCCTCTGACCTTCTTATTGACGATGAAACACAGAAATTACATCGGAATTAAATACAAAAGGCGCAATGCCGAATTAAGTACAAGAAGACTGACTCTTCTTACTGTCTATGTTTTGAACAATTCCTGTGACACTAGTTATAGACTCCGATGCTTCACTCCAGGTTTATTGTATCCTTGGACCTTCTTATTGACGATGAAACACAGAAATTGCATCGGAATTAAATACAAAAGGCACAATACCGACATAAGTACAAGAAGACTGACTCTTCTTACTGACTATGTTTTGAACCATTCCTGTGACACTAGTCATAGATTCCGATGCTTCACTTCAGCAATACTGTATCCCTTGGACCTTTTTATTGACGATTAAACACAGAAATTGCATCGGAATTAAGTACAAAAGGCACAATGCCGACTTAAGTACAAGAAGACTGACTCTTCTTGCTGACTATGTTTTGAACCATTCTTGAGACATTAGCTATAGATTCCGATGCTTCACCTCAGGTTTACTGTATCCCTTACACCTTCTTATTGACGATGAAACACAGAAATAGCATCGGAATTAAATTCAAAAGGCACAATACCGACATAAGTACAAGAAGACTGACTCTTCTTACTGTCTATGCTTTGAACCATTCGTGTGACTCTAATTATAGATTCCGATGCTTCACTTCAGGTTTACTGTATCCCTCTGACCTTCTTATTAACGATGAAACACAGAAATTGCATCGAAATTAAATACAAAATTCGCAATGCCGAATTAAGTACAAGAAGACTGACTCTTCTTACTGCCTATGTTTTGAACCATTCCTGTGACACTAGTTATAGACTCCAATGCTTCACTCCAGGTTTACTGTATCCCTTGGACCTTCTTATTGACGATGAAACACAGAAATTGCATCGGAATTAAATACAAATGGCACAATGCCGACTTAAGTACAAAAATACTGACTCATCTTACTGTCTATGATTTGAACCGTCCCTGTGACACGAGTTATAGATTCCGATGCTTTACTCCAGGTTTACTGTATCCCTTGGACCTTCTTATTGACGATGAAACACAGAAATTGCATCGGAATTAAATACAAAAGGTATAATGCCGACTTAAGTACAAGAAGACTGACTCTTCTTACTGACTGTGCTTTGAACCATTCCTGTGGCACTAGTTATAGATTCCGATGCTTCACTTCAGGTTTACTGTATCCCTCTGACCTTCTTATTGACTAAGAATCACAGAAATTGAATCGGAATTAAATACGAAAGGCACAATGCCGAATTAAGTACAAGAAGACTGACTCTTCTTACTTCCTATGTTTTGAACCATTCCTGTGACACTAGTTATAGACTCCGATGCTTCACTCCAGGTTTACTGTATCCCTGTGACCTTCTTATTGACGATGAAACACAGAAATTGCATCGGAATTAAATACAAATGGCACAATGCCGACTTAAGTACAAAAATACTGACACATCTTACTGTCTATGATTTGAACCTTCCCTGTGACACTAGTTTTTGATTCCGATGCTTTACTCCAGGTTTACTGTATCCCTTGGTCCTTCTTATTGACGATGAAACACAGAAATTGCATCGGAATTAAATACAAAAGGCATAATGCCGACTTAAATACAAGAAGACTGACTCTTCTTACTGACTATGTTTTGAACCATTCCTGTGACACTAGTTATAGATTCCGATGCTTCACTTCAGGTTTACTGTATCCCTCTGACCTTCTTATTGACTAAGAGTCACAGAAATTGCATCGCAATTAAATACGAAAGGCACAATGCCGAATTAAGTACAAGAAGACTGACTCTTCTTACTTCCTATGTTATGAACCATTCCTGTGACACTAGTTATAGACTCCGATGCTTCACTCCAGGTTTACTGTATCCCTCTGACCTTCTTATTGACGATGAAACACTGAAATTGCATCGGAATTAAATACAGTAGGCACAATGCCGACTTAAGTACAAGAAGACTGACTCTTCCTACTGTCTATGTTTTGAACCATTCCTGTGACACTAGTTATAGATTCCGATGTTTCACTTCAGGTTTACTCTATCCCTTGGACCTTCGTATTGACGATGAAACACAGAAATTTCATCGGAATTAAATACAAAAGGCACAATACCGGCATCAGTACAAGAAGACTGACTCTTCTTACTGACTATGTTTTGAACCATTCCTGTGACACTAGTCATAGATTCCGATGCTTAACTTTAGGATTACTGTATCCCTTGGACCCTCGTATTGACGATGAAACACAGAAATTGCATCGAAATTAAATACAAAAGGCATAATGCCGACTAAAGTACAAGAAGACTGACTCTTCTTACTGACTATGATTTGAACCATTCCTGTGACACTAGTTATAGATTCCGATGCTTCAGCTCAGGTTTGCTGTATCCCTCTGACCTTCTTATTGACTAAGAATCACAGAAATTGCATCGGAATTAAATACGAAAGGCACAATGCCGAATTAAGTACAAGAAGACTAACTCTTCTTACTGTCTATGTTTTGAACCATTCCTGTGACTCTAGTTATAGATTCCGATCATCACTTCAGGTTTACTGTATCCTCTGACGTTCTTATTGACGATGAATCACAGAAATTGCATCGGAATTAAATACAAAAGGCACTATGCCGACTTAAGTACAAGAAGACTGACTATTCTTACTGACTGTGTTTTGAACCATTATTGAAACATTAGCTATAGATTCCGATGCTTCACCTCAGGTTTACTGTATCCCTTACACATTCTTATTGACGATGAAACACAGAAATCGCATCGGAATTAAATACAAAAGGCACAATACCGACATAAGTACAAGAAGACTGACTCTTCTTACTGACTATGTTTTGAACCATTCCTGTGACACTAGTCATAGATTCCTATGCTTAACTTTAGGTTTACTGTATCCCTTGGACCTTCGTATTAACGATGAAACACAGAAATTGCATCGAAATTAAATACAAAAGGCATAATGCCGACTAACGTACAAGAAGACTGACTCTTCTTACTGACTATGTTTTGAACCATTCCTGTGACACTAGTTATAGATTCCGATGCTTCACTTCAGGTTTGCTGTATCCCTCTGACCTTCTTATTGACTAAGAATCACAGAAATTGCATCGGAATTCAATACAAAAGGCACTATGCCGACTTAAGTACAAGAAGACTGACTCTTCTTACTGACTATGTTTTGAACCATTCCTGTGACACTAGTTATAGAGTCCGATGGTTCACTTCAGGTTTACTGTATCCCTTGGACCTTCTTATTGACGATAAACACAGAAAATGCATCGGAATTAAATACAGAGGGCACAAAGCCGACTTAACTACAAGAAGACTGACTCTTCTTACTGACTATGCTTTGAACCATTCCTGTACACTAGTTATAGATTCCGATGCTTCACTTCAGGTTTACTGTATCCCTCTGACCTTCTTATTGACTAAGAATCACAGAAATTGCATCGAAATTAAATACGAAAGGCACAATGCCGAATTAAGTACAAGAAGACTGACTCTTCTTACTTCCTATGTATTGAACCATTCCTGTGACACTAGTTATAGACTCCGATGCTTCACTCCAGGTTTACTATATCCCTCTGACCTTCTTATTGACGATGAAACACTGAAATTGCATCGGAATTAAATACAGTAGGCACAATGCCGACTTAAGTACAAGAAGACTGACTCTTCCTACTGTCTATGTTTTGAACCATTCCAGTGACACTAGTTATAGATTCCGATGTTTCACTTCAGGTTTACTGTATCCCTTGGACCTTCGTATTGACGATGAAACACAGAAATTTCATCGGAATTAAATACAAAAGGCACAATACCGGCATCAGTACAAGAAGACTGACTCTTCTTACTGACTATGTTTTGAACCATTCCTGTGACACTAGTCATAGATTCCGATGCTTAACTTTAGGTTTACTGTATCCCTTGGACCTTCGTATTGACGATGAAACACAGAAATTGCATCGAAATTAAATACAAAAGGCATAATGCCGACTAAAGTACAAGATGACTGACTCTTCTTACTTCCAATGTTTTGAACCATTCCTGTGACACTAGTAATAGACTCCGATGCTTCACTCCAGGTTTACTGTATCCCTCTGACCTTCTTATTGACGATGAGACACTGAAATTGCATGGGAATTAAATACAATAGGCACAATGCCGACTTAAGTACAAGAAGACTGACTCTTCCTACTGTCTATGTTTTGAACCATTCCTGTGACACTAGTTATAGATTCCGATGTTTCACTTCAGGTTTACTGTATCCCTTGGACCTTCGTATTGACGATGAAACACAGAAATTTCATCGGAATTAAATACAAAAGGCACAATACCGGCATAAGTACAAGAAGACTGACTCTTCTTACTGACTATGTTTTGAATCATTCCTGTGAAACTAGTCATAGATTCCTATGCTTAACTTTAGGTTTACTGTATCCCTTGGACCTTCGTATTGACGATGAAACACAGAAATTGCATCGAAATTAAATACAAAAGGCATAATGCCGACTAAAGTACAAGAAGACTGACTCTTCTTACTGACTATGTTTTAAACCATTCCTGTGACACTAGTTATAGATTCCGATGCTTCACTTCAGGTTTGCTGTATCCCTCTGACCTTCTTATTGACTAAGAATCACAGAAATTGCATCGGAATTAAATACAAAAGGCACTATGCCGACTTAAGTACAAGAAGACTGACTCTTCTTACTGACTATGTTTTGAACCACTCCTGTGACACTAGTTATAGAGTCCGATGGTTCACTTCAGGTTTACTGTATCCCTTGGACCTTCTTATTGACGATAAACACATAAAATGCATCGGAATTAAATACAGAGGGCACAAAGCCGACTTAACTACAAGAAGACTGACTCTTCTTACTGACTATGCTTTGAACCATTCCTGTACACTAGTTATAGATTCCGATGCTTAACTTCAGGATTACTGTATCCCTCTGACCTTCATAGTCACGTTGAAACGCAGAAATTGCATCGGAATTAAATACAAAAAGCACACTGCCGACTTAAGTACAAGAAGACTGACTCTTCTTACTGACTATGTTTTGAACCACTCCTGTGACACTAGTTATAGATTCCGATGCTTCACTTCAGGTTTGCTGTATCCCTCTGACCTTCTTATTGACTAAGAATCACAGAAATTGCATCGGAATTAAATACAAAAGGCACTATGCCGACTTAAGTACAAGAAGACTGACTCTTCTTACTGTCTATGTTTTGAACAATTCCTGTGACACTAGTTATAGACTCCGATGCTTCACTCCAGGTTTATTGTATCCCTTGGACCCTCTTATTGACGATGAAACACAGAAATAGCATCGGAATTAAATACAAAAGGCACAATACCGACATAAGTACAAGAAGACTGACTCTTCTTACTGTCTATGTTTTGAACCATTCGTGTGACTCTAGTTATAGATTCCGATGCTTCACTTCAGGTTTACTGTATCCCTCTGACCTTTTTATTGACGATGAAACACAGAAATTGCATCGGAATTAAATTCAAAATGCACCATACCGACTTAAGTACAAGAAAACTGACTCATCTTACTGTCTATGTTTTTGAATCATTCCTGTGACACTAGTTATAGATTCCGATGCTTCAATTCAGGTCTACTGTATCCCTTGGACCTTCTTATTGACGATGAAACACAGAAATTGCATCGGAATTAAATACAAGAGGCACAATGCCGACTTAAGTACAAGAAGACTGACTCTTCTTACTGTCTATGTTTTGAACTATTCCTGTGACACTAGTTATAGATTCCGATGCTTCACTTCAGGTTTACTGTATCCCTCTGACCTTCTTATTGACGATGAAACTCAGAAATTGCATCGGAATTAAATACAAAAGGCACCATACCGACTTAAGTACAAGAAGACCGACTCTTCTTTCAGTCTATGTCCTAGAACCATTCCTGTGACACTAGTTATAGATTCCGAGGCTTCAGTTCAGGTCTACTGTATCCCTTGGACCTTCTTATTGACGATGAAACACAGAGATTGCATCGGAATTAAATACATGAGGCACAATGCCAACTTAAGTACAAGAAGACTGACTCTTCTTACTGTCTATGTTTTGTACCATTCCTGTGACTCTAGTCATAGATTCCGATGCTTCACTTCAGGTTTACTGTATCCTCTGACCTTATTGACGATGAAAATCAGAAATTGCATCAGTATTAAATACAAAAAGCACTATGCCGACTTAAATACAAGAAGACTGACTCTTCTTACTGACTATGTTTTGAACCATTCCTGTGACACTAGTTATAGAGCCAGATGGTTCACTTCAGATTTACAGTATCCCTTGGACCTTCTTATTGACGATGAAACACAGAAATTGCATCGGAATTAAATACAGAAGGCACAAAGCCGACTTAACTACAAGAAGACTGACTCTTCTTAATGACTATGCTTCGAACCATTCCTGTGACACTAGTTATAGATTCCGATGCTTAACTTCAGGATTACTGTATCCCTATGACCTTCATAGTGTCGATGAAACACAGAAATTGCACCGGAATTAAATACAAAAGCACAATGCCGACTTAAGTACAAGAATACTGACTCATCTTACTGTCTATGTTTTGAACCGTCCCTGTGACTGTAGTTATAGATTCCGATGCTTCACTCCAGGTTTAATGTATCCCTTGGACCTCCTTTTTGATGATGAAACACAGAAATTGCATCGGAATTGAATAAAAAAGGTACAATGCCGGCTTAAGTACAAGAAGACTGACTCTTCTTACTGCCTATGTTTTAAACCATTCCTGTGACACTAGTTATAGACTCCGATGCTTCACTCCAGGTTTACTGTATCCCTCTGACATTCTTTTTGACGATGAAACACTGAAATTGCATCGGAATTAAATACAATAGGCACAATGCCGACTTAAGTACAAGAAGACTGACTCTTCCTACTGTGTATGTTTTGAACCATTCCTGTGACACTAGTTATAGATCCGATGTTTCACTTCAGGTTTACTGTATCCCTTGGACCTTCGTATTGACGATGAAACACAGAAATTTCATCGGAATTAAATACAAAAGGCACAATACCGGCGTAAGTACAAGAAGACTGACTCTTCTTACTGACTATGTTTTGAACCATTCATGAGACATTAGCTATAGATTCCGATGCTTTACCTCAGGTTTACTGTATCCCTTACACCTTCTTATTGACGATGAAACACAGAAATAGCATCGGAATTAAATACAAAAGGCACAATACAGACATAAGTACAAGAAGACTGACTCTTCTTACTGTCTATGTTCTGAACCATTCGTGTGACTCTAGTTATAGATTCCGATGCTTCACTTCAGGTTTACTGTATCCCTCTGACCTTCTTATTGACGATGAAACACAGAAATTGCATCGGAATTTAATACAAAAGGCACCATACCGACCTAAGTACAAGAAGACTGACTCTTCTTACTGTCTATGATTTAGAACCATTCCTGTGACACTAGTTATAGATTCCGAAGCTTCAATTCAGGTCTACTGTATCCCTTGGACCTTCTTATTGACGATGAAACACAGAAATTGCATCGGAATTAAATACAAGAGGCACAAGGCCGACTTAAGAACAAGAAGACTGACTCTTCTTACTGTCTATGTTTTGAACCATTCCTGTGACTCTAGTTATAGATTCCGATGCTTCACTTCAGGTTTACTGTATCCTCTGACCTTATTGACGATGAAACACAGAAATTGCATCAGAATTAAATACAAAAGGCACTATGCCGACTTCAGTACAAGAAGACTGACTCTTCTTACGGACTATGTTTTGAACCATTCCTGTGACACTAGTTATAGATTCCGATGTTTCACTCCAGGTTTACTGTATCCGTTGGACCTTCTTATTGACGATGAAACACAGAAATTGCATCGGAATTAAATACAAAAGGCACAATGCCGACTTAAGTACAAGAAGACTGACTCTTCTTGCTGACTATGTTTTAATCCATTCCTGAGACACTAATTGATTCCGATGCTTCACTTCAGGCTTACAGTATCCCTCTGATCTTCTTATTGACGATGAAACACAGAAATTGCATCGGAATTAAATTCAAAAGGCACAATGCCGACGTAAGTACTAAAATACTGACTCATCCTACTGTCTATGTTTTGAACCGTCCCTGTGACACTAGTTATAGATTCCGATGCTTTACTCCTGGTTTACTGTATCCCTTGGACCTTCTCATTGACGATGAAACACAGAAATTGCATCTAAATTAAATACAAAAGGCATAATGCCGACTTAAGTGCAAGAAGACTGACTCTGCTTACTGACTATGTTTTGAACCACTCCTGTGACACTAGTTATAGATTCCGATGCTTCACTTCAGGTTTACTGTATCCTCTGACCTTCTTATTGACGATGAAACACAGAAATTGCATCGGAATTAAATAGAAAAGGAACCATACCGACTTAAGTACAAGACGACTGACTCTTCTTACTGTCTATGTTTTAGAACCATTAGTGTGACACTAGTTATAGATTCCGATGCTTCACTCCAGGTTTAATGTATCCCTTGGACCTTCTTATTGACGATGAAACACAGAAATTGCATCGGAATTAAATACAAAAGGCACAATGCCGAATTAAGTACAAGAAGACTGACTCTTCTTACTGCCTATGTTTTGAACCAATCCTGCGACACTAGTTACAGACTCCGATGCTTCACTCCATGTTTACTGTATCCCTCTGACCTTCTTATTGACGATGAAACAATGAAATTGCATCGGAATTAAATACAATAGGCACAATGCCGACTTAAGTACAAGAAGAGTGACTCTTTCTACTGTCTATGTTATGAACCATTCCTGTGACACTAGTTATAGATTCCGATGCTTCACTTCAGGTTTCCTGTATCCCTTGGACCTTCGTATTGACGATGAAACACAGAAATATCATCGGAATTAAATACAAAATGCACAATGCCGACATAAGTACAAGAAGACTGACTCTTCTTACTGACTATACTTTGAACCATTCCTGTGACACTAGTCATAGATTCCGATGCTTAACTTCAGGATTACTGTATCCCTTGGACCTTCTTATTGACGATTAAACACAGAAATTCCATCGGAATTAAGTACAAAAGGCGCAATGCCGACTTAAGTACAAGAAGACTGACTCTTCTTACTGACTATGTTTTGAACCATTCTTGTGACATTCGCTATAGATTCCGATTCTTCACCTCAGGTTTACTGCATCCCTTGTACCTTCTTATTGACGATGAAACACAGAAATAGCATCGGAATTAAATACAAAAGGAACAATGCCGACTTAAGTACAAGAAGACTGACTCTTCTTTCTGTCTATGCTTTGAACCATTCGTGTGACTCTAGTTATAGATTCCGATGCTTCACCTCAGGTTTACTGTATCCCTTATACCTTCTTATTGACGATGAAACACAGAAATAGCATCGGAATTAAATACAAATGGCACCATACCGACTTAAGTACAAGAAGACTGACTCTTCTTACTGTTTATGTTTTAGAACGATTCCTGTGACACTAGTTATACGTTCCGATGCTAAACTTCAGGTTTACTGTATCCCTCTGACCTTCATAGTGACGATGAAACACAGAAATTGCATCGGAATTAAATACAAAAAGCACAATGCCGACTTAAGTACAAGAATACTGACTCATCTTACTGTCTATGTTTTGAACCGTCCCTGTGACTGTAGTTATAGATTCCGATGCTTCACTCCAGCTTTAATGTATCCCTTGGACCGTCTTATTGACGATGAAACGCAGAAATTGCATCGGAATTAAATACAAAAGGCACAATGTCGACTTAAGTACAAGAAGACTGACTTTTCTTACTGACTATGTTTTGAACCATTACTGTGACACTAGTTATACATACCGATGCTTCACTTCAGGTTTACTGTATCCCTCTGACCGTCTTATTAACGATGAAACAAAGAAATTGCATCGGAACTAAATAGAATATGCACAATACCGACTTAAATACTAGAAGGCTTACTCTTCCTACTGTGTATGTTTTGAACCAATCCTGTGTCACTAGTTATAGATTCCGATGCTTAACTTCAGGATTACTGTATCCCTCTGACCTTCTTAGTGACGATTAAACACAGAAATTGCATCGGAATTAAATACAAAAAGCACATTGCCGACTTAAGTACAAGAAGACTGACTCATCTTACTGTATATGTTTTGAACCGTCCCTGTGACTCTAATTATAGATTCCGATGCTTCACTAGAGGTTTACTGTATCCCTTGGACCTTCTTATTGACGATGAAACACAGAAATTGCATCGAAATTAAATAGAAAATGCACAATGATGACTTAAGTACAAGAAGACTGACTCTTCTTACTGACTATGATATGAACCAATCCTGTGACACTAGTTATAGATTCCGATGCTTCACTTCAGGTTTACTGTATCCCTTGGACCTTCTTATTGACAATGAAACACAGAACTTGCATCGGAATTAAATAGAAGAGGCACAATGCCGACTTAAGCACAATTATACTGACTCATCTTACTGTCTATTTTTTGAACCGTCCCTGTGACACTAGTTATAGATTCCGATGCTTCCCTCCAGGTTTACTGTATCCCTTGGACCTTCTTATTGACGATAAACACAGATATTGCATCGGAATTAAATAGAAAAGGCACAATGCCGACTTAAGTACAAGAAGACTGACTCTTCTTACTGACTATGTTTTGAACCATTCCTGTGACACTAGTTATAGATTCCGATGCTTCACTTCAGGTTTACTGTATCCCTTGGACCTTCTTTTTTACGATGAAACACAGATATTGCATCGGAATTAAATAGAAAAGGGACAATGCCGACTTATGTACAAGGAGACTGACTCTTCTTACAGTTTATGTTTTTAACCATTCCTTTGACACTAGTTATAGATTCCGATGCTTCACTCCAGGTTTACTGTATCCTCAAAGCCTTCTTTTTGACGAGTAAACAAGAAATTGCATCGGAATTAAATACAAAAGGCACAATGCCGTCTAAAGTACCAGAGGACTGACTCTTCTTTCAGTCTATGTTCTGAACCATTCCTGTGACACTACTTATAGATTCCGGTGCTTCACTCCGGGTTTACTGTATCGCTTGGACCTTCTTATTGACGATGAAACACAGAAATTGCATCGGAATTAAATACAGAAGGCGCAATGCCGACTTAAGTACAAGAAGACTGACTCTTCTTACTGACTATGTTTGAACCATTCTTGTGACACTAGTTATAGATTCCGATGCTTCATTTCTAGTTTACTGTATCCCTTAAACTTTCTTATTGACGATGAAACACAGAAATTGCTTCGGAATTAAATACAAAAGAAACAATGCCGACTTCAGTACAAGAAGACTGACTCTTCTTATTGTCTATGTTTTGAACCATTCCTGTGACTCTAGTTATAGATTCCGATGCTTCACTTCAGGTTTACTGTATCCCTTTGACTTTCTTATTGACGATGAAACACAGAAATTGCATCGAAATTAAATACAAAAGGCATAATGCCGACTTTAGTACAAGAAGACTGACTCTTCCTACTGTCTATGTTTCGAAAAATTCCTGTGACACTAGTTATAGATTCCGATGCTTCACTCCAGGTTTACTGTGTCTCTTGGACCTTCTTATCGACGATGAAACACAGAAATTGCATCGGAATTAAATACAAAAGGCATAATGCCGACTTTAGTACAAGAAGATTGACTCTTTTTACTGACTATGTTTTGAACCATTCCTGTGACACTAGTTATAGATTCCGATGCTTCACTTCAGGTTTACTGTATAACTCTGAATTTCTTATTGACGAAGAATCACAGAAATTGTATCGGAATTAAATACGAAGGCACAATGCCGACTTAAGTACAAGAATACTGACTCTTCTTACTGACTATGTTTTGAACCATTCCTGTAACACTAGTTATAGATTCCGATGCTTCACACCAGGTTTACTGTGTCCCTTGGACCTTGTTATTGACGATGAAACACAGAAATTGCATCGGAATTAAATACAAAAGGCACAATGCTGACATAAGTACAAGGAGACTGACTCGTTTTACTGACAATGTTTGAACCATTCCTGTGACACTAGTTATAGAGTCCGATGGTTCACTTCAGGTTTACTGTATCCCTTGGACCTTCTTATTGACGATAAACACAGAAATTGCATCGGAATTCAATACAGAAGGCACAATGCCGACTTAACTACAAGAAGACTGACTCTTCTTACTGACTATAATTTGAACCATTCCTGTGACACTAGTTATATATTCCGATGCTTCACTTCAGGCTTACAGTATCCCTCTGAAATTCTTATTGACGATGAAACACAGATATTGCATCGGAATTAAATACAAAAGGCGCAATGCCGAATTAAGTACAAGATGACTGACTCTTCTTACTGTCTATGTTTTGAACCATTCCTGTGACACTAGTTATAGACTCTGATGCTTCACTCCAGGTTTACTGTAACCCTTGGACCTTCTTATTGACGATGAAACACAGTAATTGCATCGGAATTAAATATAAAAGGCACAATGCCGACTTAAGTACAAAAATACTGACTCATCTTACTGTCTATGTTTTGAACCGTCCCTGTGACACTAGTTATAGATTCCGATGCTTTACTCCAGGTTTACTTTATCCCTTTTTACCTTCTTATTGACGATGAAACACAGAAATTGCATCGAAATTAAATACAAAAGGCACAATGTCGACTTAAGTACAAGAAGACTGACTCTTCTTACTGACTATGTTTTGAACCATTCCTGTGACACTAGTTATAGATTCCGATGCTTCACTTCAGGTTTAATGTATCCCTCTGACCTTCTTATTGACTAAGAATCACAGATATTGCATCGGAATTAAATACAAAAGGCACAATGCCGACTTAAGTACAAGAAGACTGACTCTTCTTACTGACTATGTTTTGAACCATTCTTGTGACATTCGCTATAGATTCCGATGCTTCACCTCAGGTTTACTGTATCCCTTATACCTTCTTATTGACGATGAAACACAGAAATAGCATCGGAATTAAATACAAAAGGAACAATGCCGACTTAAGTACAAGAAGACTGACTCTTCTTTCTGTCTATGCTTTGAACCATTCGTGTGACTCTAGTTATGGATTCCGATGCTTCACTTTAGGTTTACTGTATCCCTCTGACCTTCTTATTGACGATGAAACACAGAAATTTCATCGGAATTAAATACAAGAGGCACAATGCCGACTTAAGTACAAGAAGACTGACTCTTCTTACTGACTATGTTTTGTACCATTCCTGTGACTCTAGTTATAGATTCCGATGCTTCACTTCAGGTTTACTGTATCCTCTGACCTTCTTATTGACGATGAAACACAGAAATTGCATCGGAATTAAATACAAAAGGCACAATGCTGACATAAGTACAAGAAGACTGACTCTTCTTACTGACTATGTTTTGAACCATTCCTGTGACACTAGTTATAGAGTCCGATGGTTCACTTCAGGTTTACAGTATCCCTTGGACCTTCTTATTGACGATAAACACAGAAATTGCATCGGAATTAAATACAGAAGGCACAATGCCGACTTAACTACAAGAAGACTGACTTTTCTTACTGACTATAATTTGAACCATTCCTGTGACACTAGTTATACATTCCGATGCTTAACTTCAGGTTTACTGTATCCCTCTGACCTTCATAGTGACGATGAAACACAGAAATTGCATCGCAATTAAATACAAAAAGCACAATGCCGACTTAAGTACAAGAATACTGACTCATCTTACTGTCTATGTTTTGAACCGTCCCCGTGACTGTAGTTATAGATTCCGATGCTTCATTCCAGGTTTAATGTATCCCTTGGACCGTCTTATTGACGATGAACCACAGAAATTGCATCGGAATTAAATACAAAAGGCACAATGTAGACTTAAGTACAAGAAGACTGACTTTTCTTACTGACCATGTTTTAAACCATTCCTGTGACATTAATTGATTCCGATGCTTCACTTCAGACTTTCAGTATCCCTCTGACCTCCTTATTGACGATGAAACACAGAAATTGATTCGGATTAAATACAAAAGGCGCAATGCCGAATGAAGTACAAGATGACTGACTCTTCTTACTGTCTATGCTTTGAATCATTCCTGTGACACTAGTTATAGACTCAGATGCTTCACTCGAGGTTTACTGTAACCCTTGGACCTTCTTAATGACGATGAAACACAGTAATTGCATCGGAATTAAATACAAAAGGCACAATGCCGACTTAAGTACAAAAATACTGACTCATCTTACTGTCTATGTTTGAACCGTCCCTGTGACACTAGTTATAGATTCCGATGCTTTACTCCAGGTTTACTGTATCCCTTGGACCTTCTTATTGACGATGAAACACAGTAATTGCATCGAAATTAAATACAAAAGGCATAATGCCGCCTTAAGTACAAGAAGACTGACTCTTCTTACTGACTATGTTTTGAACCATTCCTGTGACACTAGTTATAGACTCCGATCCTTCACTTCAGGTTTACTGTATCCCTCTGACCTTCTTATTGACTAAGAATCACAGATATTGCATCGGAATTAAATACAAAAGGCACAATGCCGAAATAAGTACAAGAAGACTGACTCTTCTTACTGCCTATGTTTTGAACCATTCCTGTGACACTAGTTATAGACTCCGATGCTTCACTCCAGGTTTACAGTATCCCTCTGACCTTCTTATTGACGATGAAACACTGAAATTGCATCGGAATTAAATACAAAATGCACAATGCCGATTTAAGTACAAAAATACTGACTCATCTAACTGTCTATGTTTTGAACCGTCCCCGTGACACTAGTTGTAGATTCCGATGCTTTACTCCTGGTTTACTGTATCCCTTGGACCTTCTTATTGACGATGAAACACAGAAATTGCATCGAAATTAAATACAAAAGGCATAATGCCGACTTAAGTACAAGAAGACTGACTCTGCTTACTGACTATGTTTTGAACCACTCCTGTGACACTAGTTATAGATTCCGATGCTTCACTTCAGGTTTACTGTATCCCTCTGACCTTCTTATTGACTGAGAATCACAGAAATTGCATCGGAATTAAATACAAAAGGCACAATGCCGAATTAAGTACAAGAAAACTGACTCTTCTTACTGCCTGTGTATTGAACCATTCCTGTGACACTAGTTATAGACTCCGATGCTTCACTCCATGTTTACTGTATCCCTCTGCCCTTCTTATTGACGATGAAACACTGAAATTGCATCGGAATTAAATACAATAGGCACAATGCCGACTTAAGTGCAAGAAGCGTGACTCTTTCTACTGTCTATGTTTTGAACCATTCCTGTGACACTAGTTATAGATTCCGATGCTTCACTTCAGGCTTACAGTATCCCTTGGACCTTCGTATTGACGATGAAACACAGAAATTTCATCGGAATTAAATACAAAAGGCACAATGCCGACATAAGTACAAGAAGACTGACTCTTCTTACTGACTATGTTTTGAACCATTCCTCTGACACTAGTCATAGATTCCTATGCTTAACTTTAGGATTACTGTATCCCTTGGACCTTCTTATTGACGATTAAACACAGAATTCCATCGGAATTAAGTACAAAAGGCACAATGCCGACTTAAGTACAAAAAGACTGACTCTTCTTTCTGTCTATGTTTTAGAACAATTCCTGTGACACTAGTTATAGATTCCGATGCTTCAATTCAGGTCTACTGTATCCCTTGGACCTTCTTATTGACGATGAAACACAGAAATAGCATCGGAATTAAATACAAAAGGAACAATGCCGACTTAAGTACAAGAAGACTGACTCTTCTTTCTGTCTATGCTTTGAACCATTCGTGTGACTCTAGTTATAGATTCCGATGCTTCACTTTAGGTTTACTGTATCCCTCTGACCTTCTTATTGACGATGAAACACAGAAATTGCATCCGAATTAAATACAAAAGGCACCATACCGACTCAAGTGCAAGAAGACTGACTCTTCTTACTGTCTATGTTTTAGAACAATTCCTGTGACACTAGTTATAGATTCCGATGCTTCAATTCATGTCAACTGTATCCCTTGGACCTTCGTATTGACGATGAAACACAGAAATTTCATCGGAATTAAATACAAAAGGCACAATGCCGACTTAAGTACAAGAATACTGACTCATCTTACTGTCTATGTTTTGAACCGTCCCTGTGACTGTAGTTATAGATTCCGATGCTTCACTCCAGGTTTAATGTATCCCTTGGACCGACTTATTGACGATGAAACACAGAAATTGCATCGGAATTAAATACAAAAATCACAATGTCGACTTAAGTACAACAAGACTGACTTTTCTTACTGACCATGTTTTAAACCATTCCTGTGATACTAATTGATTCCGATGCTTCACTTCAGGCTTACAGTATCCCTCTGACCTTCTTATTGACGATGAAACACAGAAATTGCATCGGAATTAAATACAAAAGGCGCAATGCCGAATTAAGTACAAGATGACTGACTCTTCTTACTGTCTATGCTTTGAACCATTCCTGTGACACTACTTATAGACTCCGATGCTTCACTCCAGGTTTACTGTAACCCTTGGACCTTCTTATTGACGATGAAACACAGTAATTGCATCGGATTAAATACAAAGGGCACAATGCCGACTTAAGTACAAAAATACTGACTCATCTTACTGTCTATGTTTTGAACCGTCCCTGTGACACTAGTTATAGATTCCGATGCTTCACTCAAGGTTTACTGTATCCCTTGGAACTTCTTATTGACGATGAAACACAGAAATTGCATCGGAATTAAATACAAAAGGCACAATGCCGACTTAAGTAAAAGAAGTCTGACTTTTCTTACTGTCTATGATTTGAACCATTCCTCTGACACTAGTTATACATTCCGATGCTTCACTCCAGGTTTACTGTATACCTTGGACATTCTTATTGACGATGAAACACAGAAATAGCATCGAAATTAAATAGAAAATGCACAATGATGAGTTAAGTACAAGAAGACTGACTCTTCTTTCTGACATGATTGAACCAATCCTGTGATACTAGTTATAGATTCCGATGCTTCACTTCAGGTTTACTGTATCATATGGACCTTCTTATTGTCGATGAAACAATGAAATTGCATCGGAATTAAATACAAAAGGCACAATGCCAAATTAGGTACAAGACGACTGACTCTTCTCACTGTCTATGTTTGAACCATTCATGTGACACTAGTTATAGACTCCGATGCTTCACTCCAGGTTAACTGTATTCCTTGGACCTTTTTATTGACGATGAAACAGAGAAATTGCAACGGAACTAAATACAAAAGGCACAATGCCGACTTAAGTGCAAGAAGACTGACTCTTCTTACTGTCTATGTTTTGAAACATCCCTGTGACACTAGTTATGGATTCCGATGCTTCACTCCAGGTTTACTGTATCCCTTGGTCCTTCTTATTGACGATGAAACACAGAAATTGCATCGGAAATAAATAGAAAAGGCACAATGCCGACTTAAGTACAAGAAGACTGATTCTTCTTAATGACTATGTTTTGAACCATTCCTGTGACACTAGTTATACATACCGATGCTTCACTTCAGTTTTACTGTATCCCTCTGACCGTCTTATTAACGATGAAACAAAGAAATTGCACTGGAATTAAATAGAATATGCACAATGCCGACTTAAATACTAGAAGGCTGACTCTTCCTACTGTGTATGTTTGAACCATTCCTGTGTCACTAGTTACAGATTCCGATGCTTAACTTCAGGATTACTGTATCCCTTGGACCTTCTTATTGACGATTAAACACAGAAATTGCATCGGAATTAAGTACAAAAGGCACAATGCCGACTTAAGTACAAGAAGACTGACTCTTCTTACTGACTATGTTTTGAACCATTCTTGTGACATTCGCTATAGATTCCGATGCTTCACTTCAGGTTTACTGTATCCCTCTGACCTTCTTATTGACGATGAAACACAGAAATTGCATCGGAATTAAATACAAAAGGCACCATACCGACTTAAGTACAAGAAGACTGACTCTTCTTACTGTCTATGTTTTAGAACCATTCCTGTGACACTAGTTATAGATTCCGATGCTTCAAATCAGGTTTACTGTATCCCTCTGACCTTCTTAGTGACGATGAAACACAGAAATTGCATCGGAATTAAATACAAAAAGCACATTGCCGACTTAAGTACAAGAATACTGAGTCTACTTACTGTCTATGTTTTGAACCGTCCCTGTGACACTAGTTATAGATTGCGATGCTTCACTCCAGGTTTACTGTATCCCTTGGACCTTCTTATTGACGATGAAACACAGAAATTGCATCGCAATTAAATAGAAAATGCGCAATGCCGACTTAGGTACTAGAAGACGGACTCTTCCTGCTGTGTATGTTCTGAACCATTCCTGTGAGACTAGTTATAGATTCCGATGCTTCACTTCGGGTTTAAGGTATCCCTTGGACCTACTTATTGACGATGAAACACAGAAATTGCATCGGACTGAAATACAAAACGCACAATGCAGACTTAACTACAAGAAGACTGACTCTTCTTACTGACTATGCTTTGAACCATTTCTGTGACACTAGTTATAGATTCCGATGCTTAACTTCAGGATTACTGTATCCCTCTGACCTTCTTAGTGACGATGAAACACAGAAATTGAATCGGAATTAAATACAAAAAGCACATTGCCGACGTAAGTACAAGAATACTGACTCATCTTACTGTATATGTTTTGAACCGTCCCTGTGACACTAGTTATAGATTCCGATGCTTCACTCCAGGTTTACTGTATCCCTTGGACCTTCTCATTGACGATGAAACACAGAAATTGCATCGGAATTAAATACAAAAGGCACAATGCCGACTCAAGTAAAAGAAGTCAGACTTTTCTTACTGTCTATGTTTTGAACCATTCCTGTGACACTAGTTATAGATTCCGATGCTTCACTCCAGGTTTACTGTATCCCTTGGACCTTCTTATTGACGATGAAACAAAGAAATTGCATCGAAATTAAATAGAAAATGCACAATGATGACTTAAGTACAAGAAGGTTGACTCTTCTTACTGACTATGTTTTGAACCATTCCTGTGACACTAGTTGTAGATTCCGATACTTCACTTCAGGTTTACTGTATCCCTCTGACCTTCTTATTGACGATGAAACACTGAAATTGCATCGGAATTAAATACAAAAGGCACAACGCCACATTAAGTACAAGAAGACTGACTCTTCTTACTGTCTATGTTAGAACCATTCCTGTGACACTATTTATAGACTCCGATGCTTCATTCGAGGTTACCTGTATCCCTTGGACCTATTTATTGACGATGAAACACAGAAATTGCAACGGAACTAAATACAAAAGGCACAATGCCGACTAAAGAACACGAAGACTGACTCTTCTTACTGTCTATGTTTTGAACCATCCCTGTGACACTAGTTATAGATTCCGGTGCTCCTCTCCAGGTTTACTGTATCCTCAAAGCCTTCTTTTTGACGAGTAAACAAGAAATTGCATCGGAATTATATACAAAAGGCACAATGCCGACTATAGTACCAGAAGACTGACTCTTCTTACTGTCTATGTTTTGAACCATTCGTGTGACTCTAGTTATAGATTCCGATGCTTCAATTCAGGTCTACTGTATCACTCTGACCTTCTCATTGACGATGAAACACAGAAATTCTATCGGAATTAAATACAAAAGGCACAATGCCGACTTAAGTACAAGAAGACTGACTTATTACTGACTATGTTTGAACCATTCCTGTGACACTAGTTATAGGTTCCGATGCTTCAAATCAGGTTTACTGTATCCCTCTGACCTTCTTAGTGACGATGAAACACAGAAATTGCATCGGAATTAAATACAAAAAGCACATTGCCGACTTAAGTACAAGAATACTGAGTCTACTTACTGTCTATGTTTTGAACCGTCCCTGTGACACTAGTTATAGATTGCGATGCTTCACTCCAGGTTTACTGTATCCCTTGGACCTTCGTATTGTCGATGAAACACAGAAATTGCATCGCAATTAAATAGAAAATGCGCAATGCCGACTTAGGTATAAGAAGACGGACTCTTCCTGCTGTGTCTGTTCTGAACCATTCCTGTGACACTAGTTATAGATTCCGATGCTTCACTTCAGGTTTACTGTATCCCTTGGACCTACTTATTGACGATGAAACACAGAAATTGCAACGGACTGAACTACAAAACGCACAATGCAGACTTAACTACAAGAAGGCTGACTCTTCTTACAGACTATGCTTTGAACCATCTCTGTGACACTAGTTATAGATTCCGATGCTTAACTTCAGGATTACTGTATCCCTCTGACCTTCTTAGTGACGATGAAACACAGAAATTGCATCGGAATTAAATACAAAAAGCACATTGCCGACTTAAGTACAAGAATACTGACTCATCTTACCGTATATGTTTTGAACCGTCCCTGTGACACTAGTTATAGATTGCGATGCTTCACTCCAGGTTTACTGTATCCCTTGGACCTTCTTATTGTCGATGAAACACAGAAATTGCATCGAAATTAAACAGAAAATGCACAATGATGACTTAAGTACAGGAAGACTAACTCTTCTTACTGACTATGATATGAACCAATCCTGTGACACTAGTTATAGATTCCGATGCTTCACTTCAGCTTTACTGTATCCCTTGGACCTTCTTATTGACGATGAAACACAGAACTTGCATCGGAATAAAATAGAAAAGGCACAATGCCGACTTAAGTACAATTATACTGACTCATCTTACTGTATATGTTTTGAACCGTCCCTGTGACCCTAGTTATAGATTCCGATGCTTCCCTCCAGGTTTACTGTATCCCTTGGACCTTCTTATTGACGATAAACACAGAAATTGCATCGGAATTAAATAGAAAAGGCACAATGCCGACTGGAGTACAAGAAGACTGACTCTTCTTACTGACTATGTTTTGAACCATTCCTGTGACACTAGTTGTAGATTCCGATACTTCACTCCAGGTTTACTGTATCCCTCTGACCTTCTTATTGACGATGAAACACTGAAATTGCATCGGAATTAAATACAAAAGGCACAACGCCAAATTAAGTACAAGAAGACTGACTCTTCTTACGGTCAATGTTTGAACCATTCCCGTGACATTAGTTATAGACTCCGATGCTTCATTCGAGGTTATCTGTATCCCTTGGACCTTTTTATTGACGATGAAACACAGAAATTGCAACGGAACTAAATACAAAAGGCACAATGCCGACTAAAGTACACGAAGACTGACTCTTCTTACTGTCTATGTTTTGAACCATCCCTCTGACACTAGTTATAGATTCCGGTGCTTCTCTCCAGGTTTACTGTATCCTCAAAGCCTTCTTTTTGGCGAGTAAACAAGAAATTGCATCGGAATTAAATACAAAAGGCACAATGCCGACTAAAGTACCAGAAGACTGACTATTCTTTCAGTCTATGTTTTGAACCATTCCTGTGACACTACTTATAGATTCCGGTGCTTCACTCCAGGTTTACTGTATCGCTTGCACCTTTTTATTGACGATGAAACACAGAAATTTCATCAGAATTAAATAGAAAAAGCACAATGCCGACTTAAGTACAAGAACACTGACGCCTCTTACTGAATATGTTTTCGAACCATTCCGGTGACACTAGTTATAGATTCCGATTCTTCACTTCAGGTTTACTGTATCCCTTGGACCTTCTTATGGGCGATGAAACACAGATATTGCATCGGAATTAAATAGAAACGGCACAATGCCGACTTAAGTACAAGAAGACTGACTCTTCTTACTGTTTATGTTTTGAACCATTCCTGTGACACTACTTATAGATTCCGATGCTTCACTTCAGGTTTACTGTATCCCTCTGACGTTCTAATTGACGATGAAACACAGAAATGGCATCGGAATTAAATACAAAAGGCGCAATGCCGACTTCGTACAAGAAGACTGACTCTTCTTACTGACTATGTTTTGAACCATTCTTGTGACACTAGTTATAGATTCCGATGCTTCACTTCAGGTTTACTGTATCCCTTAAACTTTCTTATTGACGATGAAACACAGAAATTGCATCGGAATTAAATACAAAAGGCACAATGCCGACTTAAGTACAAGAAGACTGACTCTTCTTATTGTCTATGTTTTGAACCATTCCTGTGACTCTAGTTATAGATTCCGATGCTTCACTTCAGGTTTACTGTATCCCTTAAACTTTCTTATTGACGATGGAACACAGAAATTGCATCGGAATTAAATACAAAAGGCACAACGCCGACTTAAGTACAAGAAGACTGACTCTTCTAATTGTCTATGTTTTGAACCATTCCTGTGACACTAGTCACAGATTCCGATGCTTAAATTCAGGTTTACTGTATCCCTTAACCTTCTTACTGACGATGAAACACAGAAATAGCATCGGAATTAAATACAAAAGGAACAATGCCGACTTAAGTACAAGAAGACTGAATCTTCTTACTGTCTATGTTCTGAACCATTCGTGTGACTCTAGTTATAGATTCCGATGCTTCACTTCAGGTTTACTGTATCCCTCTGACCTTCTTAGTGACGATGAAACACAGAAATTGCATCGGAATTAAATACAAAAGGCACCATACCGACTTAAGTACAAGAAGACTGACTCTTCTTACTGTTTATGTTTTAGAACCATTCCTGTGACACTAGTTATAGATGCCGATGCTTCAATTCGGGTCTACTGTATCCCTCTGACCTTCTCATTGACGATGAAACACAGAAATTGTATCGGAATTAAATACAAAAGGCACAATGCCGATTTAAGTACAAAAAGACTAACTCTTCTTACTGACTATGTTTGAACCATTCCTGCGACACTAGTTAGAGATTCCGATGCTTCAAATCAGGTTTACTGTATCCCTCTGACCTTCTTAGTGACGATGAAACACAGAAATTGCATCGGAATTAAATACAAAAAGCACATTGCCGACTTAAGTACAAGAATACTGAGTCTACTTACAGTCTATGCTTTGAACCGTCCCTGTGACACTAGTTATAGATTGCGATGCTTCACTGCAGGTTTACTTTATCCCTTGGACCTTCTTATTGTCGATGAAACACAGAAATTGCATCGCAATTAAATAGAAAATGCGCAATGCCGACTTAGGTACTAGAAGACGAACTCTTCCTGCTGTGTATGTTCTGAACCATTCCTGTGACACTAGTTATAGATTCCGATGCTTCACTTCAGGTTTACTGTATCCCTTGGACCTACTTTTCGACGATGAAACACAGAAATTGCATCGGACTGAAATACAAAACGCACAATGCAGACTTAACTACAAGAAGACTGACTCTTCTTACTGACTATGCTTTGAACCATTTCTGTGACACTAGTTATAGATTCCGATGCTTAACTTCAGGATTACTGTATCCCTCTGACCTTCTTAGTGACGATGAAACTCAGAAATTGCATCGGAATTAAATACAAAAAGCACATTGCCGACTTAAGTACAAGAATACTGACTGATCTTACTGTATATGTTTTGAACCGTCCCTGTGACACTAGTTATAGATTCCGATGCTTCACTCCAGGTTTACTGTATCCCTTGGACCTTCTTATTGTCGATGAAACACAGAAATTGCATCGAAATTAAACAGAAAATGCACAATGATGACTTAAGTACAAGAAGACTGACTCTTCCTACTGACAATGATATGAACCAATCCTGTGACACTCGTTATAGATTCCGATGCTTCACTTCAGGTTTACTGTATCCCTTGGACCTTCTTATTGACGATGAAACACAGAACTTGCATCGGAATTAAATAGAAAAGGCACAATGCCGACTTAAGTACAATTATACTGACTCATCTTACTGTCTATGTTTTGAACCGTCCCTGTGACACTAGTTATAGATTCCGATGCTTCCCTCCAGGTTTACTGTATCCCTTGGACCTTCTTATTGACGATAAACACAGAAATTGCATCGGAATTAAATAGAAAAGGCACAACGCCAAATTAAGTACAAGAAGACTGACTCTTCTTACTGTCTATGTTTGAACCATTCCTGTGACACTAGTTATAGACTCCGATGCTTCATTCGAGGTTATCTGTATCCCTTGGACCTTTTTATTGACGATGAAACACAGAAATTGCAACGGGACTAAATACAAAAGGCACAATGCCAACTAAAGTACAAGAAGACTGACTCTTCTTACTGTCTATGTTTTGAACCATCCCTGTGACACTAGTTATAGATTCCGGTGCTTCTCTCCAGGTTTACTGTATCCTCAAAGCCTTCTTTTTGACGAGTAAACAAGAAATTGCATCGGAATTAAATACAAAAGGCACAATGCCGACTAAAGTACCAGAAGACTGACTCTTCTTTCAGTCTATGTTTTGAACCATTCCTGTGACACTACTTATAGATTCCGGTGCTTCATTCCAGGTTTACTGTGTCTCTTGGACCTTCTTATTGACGATGAAACACAGAAATTGCATCGGAATTAAATACAAAAAGCACAATACCGACATAAGTACAAGAAGACTGACTCTTCTTACGGACTATGTTTTGAACCATTCCTGTGACACTAGTCACAGATTCCGATGCTTAACTTCAGGTTTACTGTATCCCTTAACATTCTTACTGACGATGAAACACAGAAATAGCATCGGAATTAAATACAAGAAGCACAATGCCGACTTAAGTACAAGAAGACTGACTCTTCTTACTGTCTATGTTTTGAACCATTCCTGTGACTCTAATTATAGATTCTAATGCTTCACTTCATTTTTACTGAATCCTCTGACCTTCTTATTGACGATGAAACACAGAAATTGCATCGGAATTAAATACAGAAGGCACAAAGCCGACTTAACTACAAGAAGACTGACTCTTCTTACTGACTATGCTTTGAACCATTCCTGTGACACTAGTTATAGATTCCGATGCTTAACTTCAGGATTACTGTATCCCTCTGACCTTCATAGTGACGATGAAACACAGAAATTGCATCGGAATTAAATACAAAAAGCACAATGCCGACTTAAGTACAAGAATACTGACTCATCTTACTGTCAATGTTTTGAACCGTCCCTGTGATTGTAGTTATAGATTCCGATGCTTCACTCCAGGTTTAATGTATCCCTTGGACCTTCATATTGACGACGAAACACAGAAATTGCATCGGAATTAAATACAAAAGGCACAATGCCGACATAAGTACAAGAAGACTGACTCTGCTTACTGACTATGTTTTAAACCATTACTGTGACACTAATTGATTCCGATGCTTCACTTCAGGCTTACAGTATCCCTCTGACCTTCTTATTGACGGTGAAACACAGAAATTGCATCGAAATTAAATACAAAAGGCATAATGCCGACTTAAGTACAAGAAGACTGACTCTTCTTACTGACTATGTTTTGAACCATTCCTGTGACACTAGTTATAGATTCCGATGCTTCACTTCAGGTTTACTGTATCCCTCTGACCTTCTTATTGACGAAGAATCACAGAAATTGCATCGGAATTAAATACAAAAGGCACCATACCGATTTAAGTACAAGAAGACTGATTCTTCCAACTGTTTATGTTTTGAACCATTCCTGTGACTCTAGTTATAGATTCCGATGCTTCTCTTCAGGTTTACTGTATCCCTCTGACCGTCTCATTGACGATGAAACACAGAAATTGCATCGCAATTAAATAGAAAATGCTCAATGCCGACTTAAGTACTAGAAGACGGACTCTTCCTACTGTGTATGTTTTGAACCATTCCTGTGACACTAGTTATAGATGCCGATGCTTCACTTCAGGTTTACTGTATCCCTTGGACCTACTTATTGACGATGAAGCACAGAAATTGCATCGGAATTAAATACAAAAAGCACATTGCCGACTTAAGTACAAGAATACTGAGTCTACTTACTGTCTATGTTTTGAACCGTCCCTGTGACACTAGTTATAGATTGCGATGCTTCACTCCAGGTTTACTGTATCCCTTGGACCTTCTTATTGACGATGAAACACAGAAATTGCATCGCAATTAAATAGAAAATGCGCAATGCCGACTTAGGTACTAGAAGACGGACTCTTCCTGCTGTGTATGTTCTGAACCATTATTGTGACACTAGTTATAGATTCCGATGCTTCACTTCAGGTTTACTGTTTCCCTTGGACCTACTTATTGACGATGAAACACAGAAATTGCATCGGACTGAAATACAAAACGCACAATGCAGACTTAAGTACAAGAAGACTGACTCTTCTTACTGACTATGCTTTGAACCAATTCTGTGACACTAGTCACAGATTCCGATGCTTAACTTCAGGATTACTGTATCCCTCTGACCTTCATAGTGACGATGAAACACAGAAATTGCATCGGAATTAAATACAAAAAGCACAATGCCGACTTAAGTACAAGAATACTGACTCATCTTACTGTCAACGTTTTGAACCGTCCCTGTGATTGTAGTTATAGATTCCGATGCTTCACTCCAGGTTTAATGTATCCCTTGGACCTTCTTATTGACGATGAAACACAGAAATTGCATCGGAATTAAATACAGAAGGTACAAAGCCGACTTAACTACAAGAAGACTGACTCTTCTTACTGTCTATGTTTTGAACCATCCCTGTGACACTAGTTATAGATTCCGGTGCTTCTCTCCAGGTTTACTGTATCCTCAAAGCCTTCTTTTTGACGAGTAAACAAGAAATTGCATCGGAATTAAATACAAAAGGCACAATGCCGACTAAAGTACCAGAAGACTGACTCTTCTTTCAGTCTATGTTTTGAAACATTCCTGTGACACTACTTATAGATTCCGGTGCTTCACTCCAGGTTTACTGTATCGCTTGGACCTTCTTATTGACGATGAAAAACAGAAATTTCATCAGAATTAAATAGAAAAAGCACAATGCCGACCTAAGTACAAGAACACTGACGCCTCTTACTGAATATGTTTTCGAACCATTCCTGTGACACTAGTTATAGATTCCGATTCTTCACTTCAGGTTTACTGTATCCCTTGGACCTCCTTATTGGCGATGAAACACAGATATTGCATCGGAATTAAATAGAAAACGCACAATGCCGACTTAAGTACAAGAAGACTGACTCTTCTTACTGTTTATGTTTTGAACCATTCCTGTGACACTAATTATAGATTCCGATGCTTCACTTCAGGTTTATTGTATCCCTCTGACCTTCCTATTGACGATGAAACACAGAAATTGCATCCGAATTAAATACAAAAGGCACAATGCCGACTTAAGTACAAGAATACTGAGTCTACTTACTGTCTATGTTTTGAACCGTCCCTGTGACACTAGTTATAGGCTCCGATACATCATTCGAGGTTATCTGTATCCCTTGGACCTTTTAAAGGGCGATGAAACACAGAAATTGCAACGGGACTAAATACAAAAGGCACAATGCCGACTAAAGTACAAGAAGACTGACTCTTCTTACTGTCTATGTTTTGAACCATCCCTGTGACACTAGTTATAGATTCCGGTGCTTCACTCCAGGTTTACTGTATCGCTTGGACCTTCTTATTGACGATGAAACACAGAAATTTCATTAGAATTAAATAGAAAAAGCACAATGCCGACTTAAGTACAAGAACACTGACGCCTCTTACTGAATATGTCTACGAACCATTCCTGTGACACTAGTTATAGATTCCGATTCTTCACTTTAGGTTTACTGTATCCATTGGACCTTCTTATTGGCGATGAAACACAGATATTGCATCGGAATTAAATAGAGAAGGCACAATGCCGACTTATGTACAAGAAGACTGACTCTTCTTACTGTCTATGTTTCGAAAAATTCCTGTGACACTAGTTATAGATTCCGATGCTTCACTCCAGGTTTACTGTGTCTCTTGGACCTTCTTATTGACGATGAAACACAGAAATTGCATCGGAATTAAATACAATGGGCACAATGCCGACTTAAGTACAAGAAGAGAGACTCTTGCTTCTGTCTATGTTTTGAACCATTCCTGTGACTCTAGTTATAGATTCCGATGCTTCTCTTCAGGTTTACTGTATCCCTCTGACCGTCTCATTGACGATGAAACACAGAAATTGCATCGCAATTAAATAGAAAATGCGCAATGCCGACTTAAGTACTAGAGGACGGACTCTTCCTACTGTGTATGTTTTGAACCATTCCTGTGACACTAGTTATAGATGCCGATGCTTCACTTCAGGTTTACTGTATCCCTTGGACCTACTTATTGACGATGAAGCACAGAAATTGCATCGGACTTAAATACAAAAGGCACAATGCAGACTTAACTACAAGAAAACTGACTCTTCTTACTGATTATGCTTTGAACCATTCCTGTGACACTAGTTAAAGATTCCGATGCTTAACTGCAGGATTACTGTATCCCTCTGACCTTCTTAGTGACGCTGAAACACAGAAATTGCATCGGAATTAAATACAAAAAACACATTGCCGACTTAAGTACAAGAATACTGACTCTTCTTACTGTCTATGTTTTGAACCGTCCCTGTGACACTAGTTATAGATTCCGGTGCTTCTCTCCAGGTTTACTGTATCCTCAAAGCCTTCTTTTTGACGAGTAAACAAGAAATTGCATCGGAATTAAATACAAAAGGCACAATGCCGACTAAAGTACCAGAAGACTGACTCTTCTTTCAGTCTATGTTTTGAAACATTCCTGTGACACTACTTATAGATTCCGGTGCTTCACTCCAGGTTTACTGTATCGCTTGGACCTTCTTATTGACGATGAAAAACAGAAATTTCATCAGAATTAAATAGAAAAAGCACAATGCCGACCTAAGTACAAGAACACTGACGCCTCTTACTGAATATGTTTTCGAACCATTCCTGTGACACTAGTTATAGATTCCGATTCTTCACTTCAGGTTTACTGTATCCCTTGGACCTCCTTATTGGCGATGAAACACAGATATTGCATCGGAATTAAATAGAAAACGCACAATGCCGACTTAAGTACAAGAAGACTGACTCTTCTTACTGTTTATGTTTTGAACCATTCCTGTGACACTAATTATAGATTCCGATGCTTCACTTCAGGTTTATTGTATCCCTCTGACCTTCCTATTGACGATGAAACACAGAAATTGCATCCGAATTAAATACAAAAGGCACAATGCCGACTTAAGTACAAGAATACTGAGTCTACTTACTGTCTATGTTTTGAACCGTCCCTGTGACACTAGTTATAGGCTCCGATACATCATTCGAGGTTATCTGTATCCCTTGGACCTTTTAAAGGGCGATGAAACACAGAAATTGCAACGGGACTAAATACAAAAGGCACAATGCCGACTAAAGTACAAGAAGACTGACTCTTCTTACTGTCTATGTTTTGAACCATCCCTGTGACACTAGTTATAGATTCCGGTGCTTCACTCCAGGTTTACTGTATCGCTTGGACCTTCTTATTGACGATGAAACACAGAAATTTCATTAGAATTAAATAGAAAAAGCACAATGCCGACTTAAGTACAAGAACACTGACGCCTCTTACTGAATATGTCTACGAACCATTCCTGTGACACTAGTTATAGATTCCGATTCTTCACTTTAGGTTTACTGTATCCATTGGACCTTCTTATTGGCGATGAAACACAGATATTGCATCGGAATTAAATAGAGAAGGCACAATGCCGACTTATGTACAAGAAGACTGACTCTTCTTACTGTCTATGTTTCGAAAAATTCCTGTGACACTAGTTATAGATTCCGATGCTTCACTCCAGGTTTACTGTGTCTCTTGGACCTTCTTATTGACGATGAAACACAGAAATTGCATCGGAATTAAATACAATGGGCACAATGCCGACTTAAGTACAAGAAGAGAGACTCTTGCTTCTGTCTATGTTTTGAACCATTCCTGTGACTCTAGTTATAGATTCCGATGCTTCTCTTCAGGTTTACTGTATCCCTCTGACCGTCTCATTGACGATGAAACACAGAAATTGCATCGCAATTAAATAGAAAATGCGCAATGCCGACTTAAGTACTAGAGGACGGACTCTTCCTACTGTGTATGTTTTGAACCATTCCTGTGACACTAGTTATAGATGCCGATGCTTCACTTCAGGTTTACTGTATCCCTTGGACCTACTTATTGACGATGAAGCACAGAAATTGCATCGGACTTAAATACAAAAGGCACAATGCAGACTTAACTACAAGAAAACTGACTCTTCTTACTGATTATGCTTTGAACCATTCCTGTGACACTAGTTAAAGATTCCGATGCTTAACTGCAGGATTACTGTATCCCTCTGACCTTCTTAGTGACGCTGAAACACAGAAATTGCATCGGAATTAAATACAAAAAACACATTGCCGACTTAAGTACAAGAATACTGACTCTTCTTACTGTCTATGTTTTGAACCGTCCCTGTGACACTAGTTATAGATTCCGATGCTTCACTCCAGGTTTACTGTATCCCTTGGATCTTTATATTGACGATGAAACACAGAAATTGCATCGACATTAAATACAAAAGGCACAATGCCGACTTAAGGACAAGAAGACTGACTCTTCTACTGACTATGTTTTGAACCATTCCTGTTACACTACTTATAGATTCCGATGCTTCACTTCAGGTTTACTGTATCCCTCTGACCTTCTTATTGACGATGAAACACAGAAATTGCATTGGAATTAAATACAAAAGGCACAATGCCGACTTAAGTACAAGAAGACTGACTCTTCTTACTGACTATGCTTTGAACCAGTCCTGTGACACTAGTTATAGATTCCGATGCTTCACTCCGGGTTTAATGTATCCCTTGGACCTTCTTATTGACGATGAAACACAGAAATTGCATCGGAATTAAATACAAAAGGCACAATGCCGACTTAAGTACAAGAATACTGACACTTCTTACTGACTATGTTTTGAACCATTCCTGTGACACTAATAGACTCCGATGCTTCACTTCAGGCTTACAGTATCCCTCTGACCTTCTTATTGACGATGAAACACAGAAATTGCATCGGAATTAAATACAAAAGGCGCAATGCCGAAATAAGTACAAGAAGACTGACTCATCTTACTGTCTATGCTTTGAACCGTCCCTGTGACACAAGTTAAAGATTCCGATGCTTCACTCCAGTTATACTGTATCCCTTGGACCTTCATATTGACGATGAAACACAGAAATTGCATCGAAATTAAATACAAAAGGCACAATGCCGACTTAAGTACAAGAAGACTGACTATTCTTACTGACTATGTTTTGAACCATTCCTGTGACACTAGTTATAGATCCCGATGCTTCACTTCAGGTTTACTGTATCCCTCTGACCTTCTTATTGACGATGAAACACAGAAATTGCATCGGAATTAAATACAAAAGGCATAATACCGACATAAGTAAAGATGACTGTCTCTTCTTACTGACTATGTTTTGAACCATTCCTGTGACACTAGTTATAGATTGCGATGCTTCACTTCATGTTTACTGTATCCCTCTGACCTTCTTATTGACGATGAAACACAGAAATTGCAGCGGAATTAAATACAATAGGCACAATGCCGACTTAAGTACAAGAAGAGTGACAATTTCTACTGTCTATGTTTTGAACCATTCCTGTGACACTAGTTATAGATTCCGATGCTTCACTCCAGGTTTACTGTATCCCTCTGACCTTCTTATTGACGATGAAAAACAAAAATTGCATCGGAATTAAAAACAAAACGCACAATGCCGGCTCAAGTACAAGAAGACTCACTCTTTCTACTGTCTATGTTCGGAACCATTCCTCTGACACGAGTTATAGATTCCGATGAATCACTTCAGGTATACTGTATACCTTGGACCTTCTTATTGACGATGAAACACAGAAATTGCATCGGAATTAAATAGAAAAGGCACGATGCCGACTTAAGTACAAGAATACTGACTCATCTTACTGTCTATGTTTTGAACCGTCCCTGTGACACTAGTTATAGATTCCGATGCTTCACTTCAGGTTTACTGTATCCCTCTGTCCTTCTTATTGACGATGAAACACAGAAATTGTATCGGAATTAAATAGAAAAGGCACAATGCCGACTTAAGAACAAGAAGACTGACTCTGCCTACTGTCTATGTTTTGAACCATTCCTGTGACACTAGTTATAGATTCCGATGCTTCACTTCAGGTTTACTGTATCCCTCTGACCTTCTTATTGACGATGAAAAACAGGAAATTGCATCGGAATTAAAAACAAAACGCACAATGCCGGCTCAACTACAAGAAGACTCACTCTTTCTACTGTCTATGTTCGGAACCATTCCTCTGACACGAGTTATAGATTCCGATGAATCACTTCAGGTATACTGTATCCCTTGGACCTTCTTATTGACGATGAAACACAGAAATTGCATCGGAATTAAATAGAAATGGCACAATGCCGACGTAAGTACAAGAAGACTGACTCTTCTTACTGTCTATGATTTGAACCATTCCTGTGACACTAGTTATAGATTACGATGCTTCACCTCAGGTGCACTGTATACCTCCGACCTTCTTATTGACGATGAAACACAGAAATTGCCTCGGAATTAAATACAAAAGGCACAATGCCGACTTAAGTACAAGTAGACTGACTCTTCTTACTGTCTATGTTTTGAACCATTCCTGTGACACTAGTTATAGTTTCCGATGCTTCACTTTTTGTTTACTCCATTCCTCTGACCCTCTTATAGACGATGAAACACAGATATTGCATCGAAATGAAATACAAAAGGCACAATGCCGACTTAAGTACAAGAAGATTGACGCTTCCTACTGTATACGTTTTGAACCATCCCTGTGACACTAGTTATAGATTACGATGCTTCACTTTAGGTTTAGTGTATCCCTTGGAACTCCTTATTGACGATGAAACACAGAAATTGCATCGGAATTAAATACAAAAGGCACAATGCCGACTCAAATACCAGATGACTGGCTCTTCTTACTCTCTATGATTTGAACCTTTCCTGTGAGACGGGTTTTAGATTCCGATGCTTCACTTCAGGTTTACTGTATCCCTCTGACCACCTTATTGACGATGAAACACAGAAATCGCATCGGAATTAAATACAAAATTCACTATGCGGACTCAAATACAAGATGACTGGCTCTTCTTACTCTCTTTGTTTTGAACCTTTCCTGTGAGACACGTTTTAGATTCCAATGCTTCACTTCAGGCTTACTGTATCCCTCTGACCTTCTTATTGACGATGAAACACATAAATTGCATCGGCATTAAATACAAAAGGCACAATGCCGACTTAAGTACAAGGAGACTGACTCTTCTTACTGACTATGTTTTGAACATTTCCTGTGATACCAGGTTTAGAATCCGTTGCTTCACTATATGATTACTGCATCTCTTGGACCTTCTTATTGACAATGAAACACAGAAATTGCATCGGAAATAAATAGAAAAGGCACAATGCCGACTTAAGTACAAGAAGACTGACTCTTCTTACTGTCTATGTTTTCAACCATTCCTTTAAAACTATTTTTAGATTCCGATGGTTCACTTCAGGTGTACTGCATCCCTTGGACCTTCTTATTGACGATGAAACACAGAAATTGCATCGGAATTAAACAGAAAAGGCACAGTGCCGACTTAAGTACAAGAAAACTGACTCTACTTACTGTCTATATTTTGAACCATTCCTGTGACACTAGTTTTAGATTACGATGCCTCACTTCAGGTTTACTGTATCTCTTGGACCTTCTTATTGACGATGAAACACAGAAATTGCATCAGAATTAAATACAAATGGCACAATGCCGACTTAAGTACAAGGAAACTGACTCTACTTACTGTCTATATTTTGAACCATTCCTGTGACACTAGTTATTGATTCCGATGCTTCACTTCAGATTTACTGTATCCCTCTGACCTCCTTATTGACGATGAAACGTAGAAATTACATCGGAATTAAATAGAAAAGGCACAATGCCGACTGAAGTACAAGAAGACTGACTCTTCCTACTGTCTATGATTTGAACAATTCCTGTGACACTAGTTATAGATTCCGATGCTTCACTTTCGGTTTACTGTATCCCTCTGACCTTCTTATTGACAATGAAAAACAGAAATTGCATCGGAATTAAATAGAAAAGGCACAATGCCGACTTAAGTACAAGAAGACTGACTCTACTTACCGTCTATGATTTGAACCACTCCTGTGACACTAGTTATGGATTCCGATGCTTCACTTCAGGTTTACTGTATCCCTTGGACCTTCTTATTGACGACGAAACACAGAAATTGCATCGGAATTAAATAGAAATGGCACAATGCCGACTTAAGTACAAGAAGACTGACTCTTCTTACTGTCTATAATTTGAACCATTCCTGTGACACTAGTTCTAGATTCCGATGCTTCACTTCAGGTGCACTGTATACCTCCGACCTTCTTATTGACGATGAAACACAGAAATTGCATCGGAATTTAATACAAAAAGCACAATGCCGTCTTAAGTACAAGTAGACTGACTCTTCTTACTGTATGTTTTGAACCACTCCTGTGACTCTAGTTATAGATTATGATGCTTCAATTCAGGTTTACTGTATCCCTTCGACCCTCTCATTGACGATGAAACACAGATATTGCATCGGAATTAAATAGGAAAGGCACAATGCCGACTTAAGTACAAGAAGACTGACTCTTCTTACTGACTATGTTTTGAACCATTCCTGTGACACTAGTTATAGATTCCGATGCTTCTCTTCAGGTTTACTGTATCCCTCTGACCTTCTTATTGACGATGAAACACAGAAACTTCATCGGAATTAAATAGGAAAGGCACAATGCCGACTTAAGTACAAGAAGACTGACTCCTTTTACTGTCTATGACTTAAACCATTCCTGTGACACTAGTTATATATTCCGATGTTTCACTTCAGGATAACTGTATCCCTCTGACCTTCTTACTGACGATAAAACACAGAAATTGCATCGGAATTAAATACAAAAGGCACAATGCCGACTTAAGCACTAAAAGACTGACTCTTCTTACTGATTATGTTTTGAACCATTCCTGTGACACTAGTTATAGATTCCGATGCTTCACTTCAGGTTTACTGTATCCCTCTGACCATCTTATTGACGATGAAACTAAGAAATCGCATCGGAATTAAATACAAAATTCACTATGCGGACTCAAATACAAGATGACTGGCTCTTCTTACTCTCTTTGTTTTGAACCTTTCCTGTGAGACCCGTTTTAGATTCCAATGCTTCACTTCAGGCTTACTGTATCCCTCTGACCTTCTTATTGACAATGAAACACAGAAATTGCATCGGAAATAAATAGAAGAGGCACAATGCCGACTTAAGTACAAGAAGACTGACTCTTCTTACTTTCTATGTTTTGAACCATTCCTGTGACACTAGTTTTAGATTCCGATGCCTCACTTCAGGTTTACTGTATCTCTTGGACCTTCTTATTGACGATGAAACACTGAAATTGCGTCGGAATTAAATACAAATGGCACAATGCCGACTTAAGTACAAGAAGACTGACTCTTCTTACTGTCTATGATTTGAACCACTCCTGTGACACTAGTTATAGATTCCGATGCTTCACTTCAGGTTTACTGTATCCCTCTGACCTTCTTATTGACGATGAAACACAGAAATTGCATCGGAATTTAATACAAAAGGCACAATGCCGTCTTAAGTACAAGTAGACGGACTCTTCTTACTGTCTATGTTTTGAACCACTCCTGTGACCCTAGTTATAGATTATGATGCCTCAATTCAGGTTTAATGTATCCCTCTGACCCTCTCATTGACGATGAAACACAGAAATTGCATCGGAATAAAATACAAAAGGCACAATGCCGACTTAAGTACAAGAAGACTGACTCATCTTACTGACAATGTTTTGAACCATTCCTGTGACACTAGTTATAGATTCCGATGCCTCACTTCAGGTTTACAGTATCCCTCTGCCCTTCTTATTGACGATGAAACACAGAAATTGCATCGGAATTTAATACAAAAGGCACAATGCCGTCTTAAGTACAAGTAGACTGACTCTTCTTACTGTCTATGTTTTGAACCACTCCTGTGACTCTAGTTATAGATTATGATGCCTCAATTCAGGTTTAATGTATCCCTCTGACCTTCTTATTGACGATGAAACACAGAAATTTCATCGGAATTAAATAGGAAAGGCACAATGCCGACTTAAGTACAAGAAGACTCACTCTTCTTACTGTCTATGATTTAAACCATTCCTGTGACACTAGTTATAAATCCCGATACTTCACTTCAGGTGTACCGTATCCCTTGGACCTTCTTATTAGACGATGAACCACAGAAATTTCATCGGAATTAAATACAAAAGGCACAATGCCGACTTAAGTACAAGAAGACTGACTCTTCCTACTGTCTACGTTTTGAACCATCCCTGTGACACTAGTTATAGATTCCGATGTTTCACTTCAGGATAACTGTATCCCTCTGACCTTCTTACTGACGATAAAACACAGAAATTGCATCGGAATTAAATACAAAAGGCACAATGCCGACTTAAGTACTAGAAGATGACTCTTCTTATTGATTATGTTTTGAACCATTCCTGTGATACTAGTTATAGATTCCGATGCTTCACTTCAGGTTTACTGTATCCCTCTGACCACCTTATTGACGATGAAACACAGAAATCGCATCGGACTTAAATACAAAATTCACTATGCGAACTCAAATACAAGATGACTGGCTCTTCTTACTCTCTTTGTTTTGAACCTTTCCTGTGAGACCCGTTTTGGATTCCAATGCTTCACTTCAGGCTTACTGTATCCCTCTGACCTTCTTATTGACAATGAAACACAGAAATTGCATCGGAAATAAATAGAAGAGGCACAATGCCGACTTAAGTACAAGAAGACTGACTCATCTTACTGTCTATGTTTTGAACCATTCCTTTAAAACTACTTATAGATTCCGATGGTTCACTTCAGGTGTACTGCATCCCTTGGACCTTCTTATTGACGATGAAACACAGAAATTGCATCGGAATTAAAGAGAAAAGGCACAATGCCGACTTAAGTACAAGAAAACTGACTCTTCTTACTGACTATGTTTTGAACCATTCCTGTGACACTAGTTATAAATTCCGATGCTTCACTTCAGGTGTACCGTATCCCTTGGACATTCTTATTAGACGATGAACCACAGAAATTGCATCGGAATTAAACAGAAAAGGCACAATGAGGTCTTAAGTACAAGTAGACTGACTCTTCTTACTGTCTATGTTTTGAACCACTCCTGTGACTCTAGTTATAGATTATGATGCTTCAATTCAGGTTTACTGTATCCCTCTGACCCTCTCATTGACGATGAAGCACAGAAATTGCATCGGAATAAAATACAAAAGGCACAATGCCGACTTAAGTACAAGAATACTGACTCATCTTACTGACAATGCTTTGAACCATTCCTGTGACACTAGTTATAGATTCCGATGCCTCACTTCAGGTTTACTGTATACCTCTGCCCTTCTTATTGCCGATGAAACACTGATATTGCATTGGAATTAAATAGAAAAGGCACAATGCCGACTTAAGTACAAGAAGACTGACTCTTCTTACTGACTATGCTTTGAACCATTCCTGTGACACTAGTTATAGATTCCGATTCTTCTCTTTAGGTTTACTGTATCCCTCTGACCTTCTTATTGACGATGAATCACAGAAATTTCATCGGAATTAAATAGAAAAGGCACAATGCCGACTTAAGTACAAGAAGACTGACTCTTCTTACTGATTATGTTTTGAACCATTCCTGTGACACTAGTTATAGATTCCGATGCTTCACTTCAGGATTACTGTATCCCTCTGACCATCTTATTGACGATGAAACTCAGAAATCGCATCGGAATTAAATACAAAATTCACTATACGGACTCAAATACAAGATGACTGGCTCTTCTTACTCTCTTTGTTTTGAACCTTTCCTGTGAGACCCGTTTTAGATTCCAATGCTTCACTTCAGGCTAACTGTATCCCTCTGACCTTCTTATTGACGATGAAACACATAAATTGCATCAGCATTAAATACAAAATTCACAATGCCGACTTAAGTACAAGGAGACAGACTCTTCTTACTGACTATGTTTTGAACATTTCCTGTGAAACCAGGTGTAGAATCCGTTGCTTCACTATATGATTACAGTATCTCTTGGACCTTCTTCTTGACAATGAAACACAGAAATTGCATCGGAAATAAATAGAAGAGGCACAATGCCGACTTAAGTACAAGAAGACTGTCTCTTCTTACTGTCTATGTTTTGAACCATTCCTTTAAAACTAGTTATAGATTCCGATGCTTCACTTCAGGTTTACTGTATCCCTTGGACCTTCTTATTCACGATGAAACACCGAAATTGCATCGGAATTAAATACAAAAGGCACAATGCCGACTTAAGTACAAGAAGACTGACTCTTCTTACTGACTATGTTTTGAACCATTCCTGTGACACTAGTTATTGATTCCGATGCTTCTCTTCGAGTTTACTGTATCCCTCTGACCTTCTTATTGACGATGAAACACAGAAATTTCATCGGAATTAAATAGGAAAGGCACAATGCCGACTTAAGTACAAGAAGACTGACTCTTCTTACTGTCTATGATTTAAACCATTCCTGTGACACTAGTTATAAATTCCGATGCTTCACTTCAGGTGTACCGTATCCCTTGGACCTTCTTATTAGACGATGAACCACAGACATTGCATCGGAATTAAATACAAAAGGCACATTGCCGACTTAAGTACAATAAGACTGACTCTTCTTACTGTCTATGATTTGAACCACTCCTGTGACACTAGTTATACATTCCGATGCTTCACTTCAGGTTTACTGTATCCCTCTGACCTTCTTATTGACGATGAAAAACAGAAATTGCATCGGAATTAAAAACAAAACGCACAATGCCGGCTCAAGTACAAGAAGACTGACTCTTCCTACTGTCTATGTTTTGAACAATTCCTGTGACACTAGTTATAGATTCCGATGCTTCACTTTAGGTTTACTGTATCCCTCTGACCTTCTCATTGACAATGAAAAACAGAAATTGCATCGGAATTAAATACAAGAGGCACAATGCCGACTCAAGTTCAAGAAGACTGACTCTTCCTACTGTCTATGTTATGAACCATTCCTGTGACACTAGTTATTGATTGCGATGCTTCACTTCAGCTTTACTGTATCCCTCTGACCTTCTTATTGACGATGAAAAACAGAAATTGCATCGGAATTAAAAACAAAACGCACAATGCCGGCTCAAGTACAAGAGGACTCACTCTTTCTACTGTCTATGTTCTGAACCATTCCTCTGACACTAGTAATAGATTCCGATGCTTCACTTCAGGTTTACTGTATCCCTCTGACCTTCATATTGACGATGAAACACAGAAATTGCATCGGAATTAAATAGAAAAGGCACAATGCCGACTTAAGTACAATAAGACTGACTCTTCTTACTGTCTATGATTTGAACCACACCTGTGACACTAGTTATAGATTCCGATGCTTCACTTCAGGTTTACTGTATCCCTCTGACCTTCTTATTGACGATGAAAAACAGAAATTGCATCGGAATTAAAAACAAAACGCACAATGCCGACTCAAGGACAAGAAGACTCACTCTTTCTACTGTCTATGTTCTGAACCATTCCTGTGACACGAGTTATAGATTCCGATGCCTCACTTCAGGTTTACTGTATCCCTTGGACCTTCTTATTGACGATGAAACACAGAAATTGCATCGGAATTAAATATAAATGGCACAATGCCGACTTAAGTACAAGAAGACTGACACTTCTTACTGTCTATGATTTGAACCATTCCTGTGACACTAGTTATAGTTTCCGATGCTTCACTTCAGGTGCACTGTATACCTCCGACCTTCTTATTGACGATGAAACACAGAAATTGCATCGGAATTTAATACAAAAGGCACAATGCCGTCTTAAGTACAAGTAGACTGACTCTTCTTACTGTCTATGTTTTGAACCACTCCTGTGACTCTAGTTATAGATTATGATGCCTCAATTCAGGTTTAATGTATCCCTTTGACCCTGTCATTGACGATGAAACACAGAAATTGCATCGGAATAAAATACAAAAGGCACAATGCCGACTTAAGTACAAGAAGACTGACTCATCTTACTGACAATGTTTTGAACCATTCCTGTGACACTAGTTATAGATTCCGATGCCTTACTTCAGGTTTACAGTATCCCTCTGCCCCTCCTATTGACGATGAAACACAGATATTGCATCGGAATTAAATAGAAAAGGCACAATGGCGACTTAAGTACAAGAAGACTGACTCTTCTTACTGACTATGTTTTGAACCATTCCTGTGACACTAGTAGTTGACTCCGATGCTTCACTTCAGGTTTACTGTATCACTCTGACCTTCTTATTGTTGATGAAACACAGTAATTGCTTCGGAAATAAATAGAAAAGGCACAATGCCGACTTAAGTACAAGAAGACAGACTCTCCTTACTGTCTACGATTTGAACCGAACCTGTGACACTAGTTACAGATTCCGATGCTTCACTTCTGGTTTACTGTATCCCTTGGACCTGCTTATTGACGATGAAACACCGAAATTGCATCGGAATTAAATACAAAAGGCACAATGCCGACTTAAGTACAAGAAGACTGACTCTTCTTACTGACTATGTTTTGAACCATTCCTGTGACACTAGTTATAGATTCCGATGCTTCTCTTCAGGTTTACTGTATCCCTCTGACCTCCTTATTGACGATGAAACGTGGAAATTGCATCGGAATTAAATAGAAAAGGCACAATGCCGACTTAAGTTCAAGAAGACTGACTCTTCCTACTGTCTATGTTTTGAACAATTCCTGTGACACTAGTTATAGATTCCGATGATTCACTTTAGGTTTACTGTATTCCTCTGACCTTCTTATTGACAATGAAAAACAGAAATTGCATCGGAATTAAATACAAAAGGCACAATGCCGACTCAAGTTCAAGAAGACTGACTCTTCCTACTGTCTATGTTATGAACCATTTCTGTGACACTCGTTATTGATTGCGATGCTTCACTTCAGCTTTACTGTATCCCTCTGACCTTCTTACTGACGATGAAAAACAGAAATTGCATCGGAATTAAAAACTAAACGCACAATGCCGGCTCAAGTACAAGAAGACTCACTCTTTCTACTGTCAATGTTCTGAACCATTCCTGTGACACGAGTTATAGATTCCGATGCCTCACTTCAGGTTTACTGTATCCCTTGGACCTTCTTATTGACGATGAAACACAGAAATTGCATCGGAATTAAATAGAAATGGCACAATGCCGACTTAAGTACAAGAAGACTGACTCTTCTTACTGTCTATGATTTGAACCATTCCTGTGACATTAGTTATAGTTTCCGATGCTTCACTTCAGGTGCACTGTATACCTCCGACCTTCTTATTGACGATGAAACACAGAAATTGCATCGGAATTTAATACAAAAGGCACAATGCCGTCTTAAGTACAAGTAGACTGCCTCTTCTTACTGTCTATGTTTTGAACCACTCCTGTGACTCTAGTTATAGATTATGATGCCTCAATTCAGGTTTAATGTATCCCTCTGACCCTCTCATTGACGATGAAACACAGAAATTGCATCGGAATAAAATACAAAAGGCACAATGCCGACTTAAGTACAAGAAGACTGACTGATCTTACTGACAATGTTTTGAACCATTCCTGTGACACTAGTTATAGATTCCGATGGCTCTCTTTAGGTTTACAGAATCCCTCTGCCCTTCTTATTGACGATGAAACACAGATATTGCATCGGAATTAAATAGAAAAGGCACAATGCCGACTTAAGTACAAGAAGACTGACTCTTCTTACTGACTTTGTTTTGAACCATTCCTGTGACACTAGTAGTTGACTCCGATGCTTCACTTCAGGTTTACTGTATCACTCTGACTTTCTTATTGTTGATGAAACACAGAAATTGCTTCGGAATTAAATAGAAAAGGCACAATGCCGACTTAAGTACAAGAAGACAGACTCTTCTTACTCTCTACGTTTTGAACCGAACCTGTGACACTTGTTATAGATTCTGATGCTTCACTTCTGGTTTACTGTATCCCTTGGACATTCTTATTGACGATGAAACACCGAAATTGCATCGGAATTAAATACGAAATGCACAATGCCCACTTAAGTACAAGAAGACTGACTCTTCTTAATGACTATGTATTGAACCATTAATGTGACACCACTTATAGATTCCGATGCTTCACTTCACGTTTACTGTATCCCTCTGACCTTCTTATTGACGATGAAAGACAGAAATTGCATCGGAATTAAATAGAAAAGGCACAATGCCGACTTAAGTACTAGAAGACTGACTCTTCTTACTGTCTATGATTTGAACCATTCCTGTGACACTAGTTATAGATTCCGATTCTTCTCTTTAGGTTTACTGTATCCCTCTGACCTTCTTATTGACGATGAATCACAGAAATTTCATCGGAATTAAATAGAAAAGGCACAATGCCGACTTAAGTATAAGAAGACTGACTCTTCCTACTGTCTATGTTTTGAACCATCCTGTGACACTAGTTATAGATTCCGATGCATCACTTCTGGTTTACTGTATCCCTCTGACCATCTTATTGACGATGAAAAACAGAAATTGCATCGGAATTAAATACAAAATGCACAATGCCGACTAAAGTACAAGAAGACTGACTCTTCTTACTGACTATGCTTTGAACCATTCCTGTGACACTAGTTATAGATTCCGATTCTTCTCTTTAGGTTTACTGTATCCCTCTGACCTTCTTATTGACGATGAATCACAGAAATTTCATCGGAATTAAATAGAAAAGGCACAATGCCGACTTAAGTACAAGAAGACTGATTCTTCTTACTGATAATGTTTTGAACCATTCCTGTGACACTAGTTATAGATTCCGATGCTTCACTTCAGGATTACTGTATCCCTCTGACCATCTTATTGACGATGAAACTCAGAAATCGCATCGGAATTAAATACAAAATTCACTATACGGACTCAAATACAAGATGACTGGCTCTTCTTACTCTCTTTGTTTTGAACCTTTCCTGTGAGACCCGTTTTAGATTCCAATGCTTCACTTCAGGCTAACTGTATCCCTCTGACCTTCTTATTGACGATGAAACACATAAATTGCATCGGCATTAAATACAAAATTCACAATGCCGACTTAAGTACAAGGAGACAGACTCTTCTTACTGACTATGTTTTGAACATTTCCTGTGAAACCAGGTGTAGAATCCGTTGCTTCACTATATGATTACAGTATCTCTTGGACCTTCTTATTGACAATGAAACACAGAAATTGCATCGGAAATAAATAGAAGAGGCACAATGCCGACTTAAGTACAAGAAGACTGACTCTTCTTACTGTCTATGTTTTGAACCATTCCTGTGACACTAGTTTTAGATTCCGATCCCTCACTTCAGGTTTACTGTATCCCTCTGACCTCCTTATTGACGATGAAACGTGGAAATTGCATCGGAATTAAATAGAAAAGGCACAATGCCGACCTAAGTAAAGAAGACTGACTCTTCCCACTGTCTATGTTTTGAACAATTCCTGTGACACTAGTTATAGATTCCGATGCTTCACTTTAGGTTTACTGTATCCCTCTGACCTTCTTATTGACAATGAAAAACAGAAATTGCATCGGAATTAAATACAAGAGGCACAATGCCGACTCAAGTTCAAGAAGACTGACTCTTCCTACTGTCTATGTTATGAACCATTCCTGTGACACTAGTTATTGATTGCGATGCTTCACTTCAGCTTTACTGTATCCCTCTGACCTTCTTATTGACGATGAAAAACAGAAATTGCATTGGAATTAAAAACAAAACGCACAATGCCGGCTCAAGTACAAGAGGACTCACTCTTTCTACTGTCTATGTTCTGAACCATTCCTCTGACACTAGTAATAGATTCCGATGCTTCACTTCAGGTTTACTGTATCCCTCTGACCATATTGACGATGAAACACAGAAATTGCATCGGAATTAAATAGAAAAGGCACAATGCCGACTTAAGTACAATAAGACTGACTCTTCTTACTGTCTATGATTTGAACCACTCCTGTGACACTAGTTATAGATTCCGATGCTTCACTTCAGGTTTACTGTATCCCTCTGACCTTCTTATTGACGATGAAAAACAGAAATTGCATCGGAATTAAAAACAAAACGCACAATGCCGGCTCAAGGACAAGAAGACTCACTCTTTCTACTGTCTATGTTCTGAACCATTCCTGTGACACGAGTTATAGATTCCGATGCCTCACTTCAGGTTTACTGTATCCCTTGGACCTTCTTATTGACGATGAAACACAGAAATTGCATCGGAATTAAATATAAATGGCACAATGCCGACTTAAGTACAAGAAGACTGACACTTCTTACTGTCTATGATTTGAACCATTCCTGTGACACTAGTTATAGTTTCCGATGCTTCACTTCAGGTGCACTGTATACCTCCGACCTTCTTATTGACGATGAAACACAGAAATTGCATCGGAATTTAATACAAAAGGCACAATGCCGTCTTAAGTACAAGTAGACTGACTCTTCTTAATGTCTATGTTTTGAACCACTCCTGTGACTCTAGTTATAGATTATGATGCCTCAATTCAGGTTTAATGTATCCCTTTGACCCTCTCATTGACGATGAAACACAGAAATTGCATCGGAATAAAATACAAAAGGCACAATGCCGACATAAGTACAAGAAGACTGACTCATCTTACTGACAATGTTTTGAACCATTCCTGTGACACTAGTTATAGATTCCGATGCCTCACTTCAGGTTTACAGTATCCCTCTGCCCTTCCTATTGACGATGAACCACAGATATTGCATCGGAATTAAATAGAAAAGGCACAATGCCGACTTAAGTACAAGAAGACTGACTCTTCTTACTGACTATGATTTGAACCATTCCTGTGACACTAGTAGTTGACTCCGATGCTTCACTTCAGGTTTACTGTATCACTCTGACCTTCTTATTGTTGATGAAACACAGTAATTGCTTCGGAAATAAATAGAAAAGGCACAATGCCGACTTAAGTACAAGAAGACAGACTCTCCTAACTGTCTACGTTTTGAACCGAACCTGTGACACTAGTTACAGATTCCGATGCTTCACTTCTGGTTTACTGTATCCCTTGGACCTTCTTATTGACGATGAAACACAGAAATTGCATCGGAATTAAATACAAAAGGCACAATGCCGACTTAAGTACAAGAAGACTGACTCTTCTTAATGACTATGTATTGAACCATTAATGTGACACCACTTATAGATTCCGATGCTTCACTTCACGTTTACTGTATCCCTCTGACCTTCTTATTGACGATGAAAGACAGAAATTGCATCGGAATTAAATAGAAAAGGCACAATGCCGACTTAAGTACAAGAAGACTGACTCTTCTTACTGTCTATGATTTGAACCATTCCTGTGACACTAGTTATAGATTCCGATGCCTCACATCAGGTTTACTGTATCCCTCTGACCTTCTTATTGACGATGAAACATACAAATTATATCGGAGTGAAATAGAAAAGGCACAATGCCGACTTAAGTATAAGAAGACTGACTCTTCCTACTGTCTATGTTTTGAACCATCCTGTGACACTAGTTATAGATTCCGATGCATCACTTCTGGTTTACTGTATCCCTCTGACCATCTTATTGACGATGAAAAACAGAAATTGCATCGGAATTAAATACAAAATGCACAATGCCGACTAAAGTACAAGAAGACTGACTCTTCCTACTGACTATGTTTTGAACCATTCCTGTGACACTAGTTATAGATTCCGATGCTTCTCTACAGGTTTACTGTATCCCTCTGACCTTCTTATTGACGATGAAACACAGAAATTTCATCGGAATTAAATAGGAAAGGCACAATGCCGACTTAAGTACAAGAAGACTGACTCTTCTTACTGTCTATGATTTAAACCATTCCTGTGACACCAGTTATAATTTCCGATGATTCACTTCAGGTGTACCGTATCCCTTGAACCTTCTTATTAGACGATGAACCACAGAAATTGCATCGGAATTAAATACAAAAGCCACAATTTCCGACTTAAGTACAAGAAGACTGACTCTTCTTACTGATTATGTTTTGAACCATTCCTGTGACACTAGTTATAGATTCCGAAGCTTCACTTCAGGTTTACTGTATCCCTTGGACCTTCTTATTCACGATGAAACACCGAAATTGCATCGGAATGAAATACAAAAGGCACAATACCGACTTAAGTACAAGAAGACTGACTCTTCTTACTGACTATGTTTTGAACCATTCCTGTGACACTAGTTATAGATTCCGATGCTTCTCTTCGAGTTTACTGTATCCCTCTGACCTTCTTATTGACGATGAAACACAGAAATTTCATCGGAATTAAATAGGAAAGGCACAATGCCGACTTAAGTACAAGAAGACTGACTCTTCTTACTGTCTATGATTTAAACCATTCCTGTGACACTAGTTATAAATTCCGATGCTTCACTTCAGGTGTACCGTATCCCTTGGACCTTCTTATTAGACGATGAACCACAAAAATTGCATCGGAATTAAATACAAAAGGCACATTGCCGACTTAAGTACAATAAGACTGACTCTTCTTACTGTCTATGATTTGAACCACTCCTGTGACACTAGTTATAGATTCCGATGCTTCACTTCAGGTTTACTGTATCCCTCTGACCTTCTTATTGACGATGAAAAACAGAAATTGCATCGGAATTAAAAACAAAACGCACAATGCCGGCTCAAGTACAAGAAGACTGACTCTTCCTACTGTCTACGTTTTGAACGATCCCTGTCACACTAGTTATAGATTCCGATGTTTCACTTCAGGATAACTGTATCCCTCTGACCTACTTACTGACGATAAAGCACAGAAATTGCATCGGAATCAAATACAAAAGGCACAATGCCGACTTAAGTACTAGAAGATGACTCTTCTTACTGATTATGTTTGAACCATTCCTGTGACACTAGTTATAGATTCCGATGCTTCACTTCAGGTTTACTGTATCCCTCTGACCACCTTATTGATGATGAAACACAGAAATCGCATCGGAATTAAATAGAAAATTCACTATGCGGACTCAAATACAAGATGACTGGCTCTTCTTACTCTCTTTGCTTTGAACCTTTCCTGTGACACCCGTTTTAGATACCAATGTTTCACTTCAGGCTTCCTGTATCCCTCTGACCTTCTTATTGACGATGAAACACATAAATTGCATCGGCATTAAATACAAAATTCACAATTCCGACTTAAGTACAAGGAGACAGACTCTTCTTACTGACTATGTATTGAACATTTCCTGTGATACCAGGTTTAGAATCCGTTGCTTCACTATATGATTACAGTATCTCTTGGACCTTCTTATTGACAATGAAACACAGAAATTGCATCGGAAATAAATAGAAGAGGCAGAATGCCGACTTAAGTACAAGAAAACTGACTCTTCTTACTGTCTATGATTTGAACCATTCCTTTAAAACTAGTTATAGATTCCGATGGTTCACTTCAGGTGTACTGCATCCCTTGGACCTTCTTATTGACGATGAAACACAGAAATTGCATCGGAATTAAACAGAAAAGGCACAATGCCGACTTAAGTACAAGAAAACTGACTCTTCTTACTGTCTATGATTTGAACCATTCCTGTGACACTAGTTTTAGATTCCGATGCCTCACTTCAGGTTTACTGTATCCCTCTGACCTCCTTATTGACGATGAAACGTGGAAATTGCATCGGAATTAAATAGAAAAGGCACAATGCCGACTTAAGTTCAAGAAGACTGACTCTTCCTACTGTCTATGTTTTGAACAATTCCTGTGACACTAGTTATAGATTCCGATGCTTCACTTTAGGTTTACTGTATCCCTCTGACCTTCTTATTGACAATGAAAAACAGAAATTGCATCGGAATTAAATACAAAAGGCACAATGCCGACTCAAGTTCAAGAAGACTGACTCTTCCTACTGTCTATGTTATGAACCATTCCTGTGACACTAGTTATTGATTGCGATGCTTCACTTCAGCTTTACTGTATCCCTCTGACCTTCTTACTGACGATGAAAAACAGAAATTGCATCAGAATTAAAAACAAAACGCACAATGCCGGCTCAAGTACAAGAAGACTCACTCTTTCTACTGTCAATGTTCTGAACCATTCCTGTGACACGAGTTATAGATTCCGATGCCTCAATTCAGGTTTAATGTATCCCTCTGACCCTCTCATTGACGATGAAACACAGAAATTGCATCGGAATAAAATACAAAAGGCACAATGCCGACTTAAGTACAAGAAGACTGACTCATCTTACTGACAATGTTTTGAACTATTCCTGTGACACTAGTTATAGATTCCGATGCCTCACTTCAGGTTTACAGTATCCCTCTGCCCTTCTTATTGACGATGAAACACAGATATTGCATCGGAATTAAATAGAAAAGGCACAATGCCGACTTAAGTACAAGAAGACAGACTCTTCTTACTGACTATGTTTTGAACCATTCCTGTGACACTAGTAGTTGACTCCGATGCTTCACTTCAGGTTTACTGTATCACTCTGACCTTCTTATTGTTGATGAAACACAGAAATTGCTTCGGAATTAAATAGAAAAGGCACAATGCCGACTTAAGTACAAGAAGACAGACTCTTCTTACTGTCTATGATTTAAACCATTCCTGTGACACTAGTTATAAATTCCGATGATTCACTTCAGGTGTACCGTATCCCTTGAACCTTCTTATTAGACGATGAACCACAGAAATTGCATCGGAATTAAATACAAAAGCCACAATGCCGACTTAAGTACAAAAAGACTGACTCTTCTTACTGATTATGTTTTGAACCATTCCTGTGACACTAGTTATAGATTCCGAAGCTTCACTTCAGGTTTACTGTATCCCTTGGACCTTCTTATTGACGATCAAACACAGAAATTGCATCGGAATTAAATACAAAAGGCACAATGACGACTTAAGTACAAGAAGACAGACTCTTCCTACTGTCTATTTTTTGAACCATTCCTGTGACACTTGTTATAGATTCCGATGCTTCACTTCAGGTTTACTGTATCCCTCTGACTTCCTTATTGAGGATTAAACAGAGAAATTGCATCGGAATGAAAAGAAAAGGCACAATGCCGACTTAAGTGCAAGTAGACTGACTCTTCTAACTGTCTATGTTTTGAACCATTCCTGTGACACTAGTTAAAGATTCTGATGCTTCACTTCAGGGTTACTGTATCCCTCTGACCCTCTTATTGACGTTGAGACACAGAAATTGCATCGGAATTAAATACAAAAGGCACAGTGCCGACTCAAGTACATGAAGACTGAGTCTTGCTACTGTCTATGTTTTGAACCATCAATGTGACACTAGTTATAGATTCCGATGCTTCACTTCAGGTTTACTGTATCCCTCTGACATTCTTATTGACGATAAAACATAGAAATTGCATCGAAATCAAATAGAAAAAGCACAATGCCGACCCAAATACAAGATGAACGGCTCTTCTTACTCTCTATGTTTTGAACCTTTCCTGTGAGACCGGTTTTAGATTCCCATGCTTCACTTCACGTTTACTGTATCCCTTGGACCTTCTTATTGACGACAAAACACAGAAATCGCATCGGAATGAAAAGAAAAGGCACAATGCCGACTTAAGTACAAGAAGACTGACTCTTCCTACTGTCTATGATTTGAACCATTCCTGTGACACTAGTTATAGATTCCGATTCTTCACTTCAGGTGTGCTGTATCCCTTGGACCTTCTTTTTGACGATGAAACACAGATATTGCATCGGAGTTAAATACAAAAGGCACAATGCCTACTTAAGTACAAGTAGACTGACTCTTCTAACTGTCTATGTTTTGAACCATTCCTGTGACACTAGTTAAAGATTCCGATGCCTCACTTCAGGTTTACTGTATCCCTTGGACCTTCTTATTGACGATGAAACACAAAAATTGCATCGGAAATAAATAGAAAAGGCACAATGCCGACTTAATTACAAGAAGACTGACACTTCCTACTGTCTATGTTTTGAACCATTCCTGTGACACTAGTTATAGATTCCGATGCCTCACTTCAGGTTTACTGTATCCCTTGGACCTTCTTATTGACGATGAAACACAAAAATTGCATCGGAATTAAATAGAAAAGGCACAATGCCGACTTAATTACAAGAAGACTGACACTTCCTACTGTCTATGTTTTGAACCATTCCTGTGACACTAGTTATAGATTCCGATGCCTCACTTCAGGTTTACTGTATCCCTCTGACCTTCTTATTGACGATGAAACACAGAAATTGCATCGGAATTAAATACGATAGGCACAATGCCGACTCAAGTACATGAAGACTGACTCTTCCTACTGTCAATGTTTTGAACCATTCCTGTTACACTAGTTATACATTCTGATGCTTCACTTCAGGTTTACTGTATCCCTCTGACCTTCTGTTTCACGATGAAACTTAGAAATTGCATCGGAATTAATTACAAAAGGCACAATGCTGACTTAAGTACAAGAAGACTGTCTGTTCCTACTGTCTATGTTTTGAACCATTCCTGTGACACTAGTTATAGATTCCGATGTCACACTTCAGGTTTACTGTATCCCTTGGACCTTCTTATTGGCGATGAAAGACAGAAATTGCATCGGAATTAAATACAAAAGGCACAATGCCGACTTAGGTACAAGAAGACTGACTCTTATTACTGTCTATGTTTTGAACCATTCCTGTGACACTAGTTATTGATTCCGATGCTTCACTTCAGGTTTACTGTATCCCGCTGACTTCCTTATTGACGATGAGACACAGAAATTGCATCGGAATTAAATAGAAAAGGCACAATGCCGAATTCAGTACAAGAAGACTGACTCTTCTTACTGACTATGTTTTGAACCAGTCCTGTGACACTAGTTTTAGGTTCCGATGCTTCACTTTAGGTTTACTGTATCCCTTGGACCTTCTTATTGATGACGAAACACAGAAATTGCATTGGAATTAAATACAAAAGGCACAATGCCGACTTAAGTACAAGAAGACTGACTCTTCCTACTGTCTTTGTTTTGAACCATTTCTGTGACACTAGTTATAGATTCCGATGCCTCACTTCAGGTTTACTGTATCCCATGGACCTTCTTATTGACGATCAAACACAGAAATTGCATCGGAATTACATACAAAAGGCACAATGACGGCTTAAGTACAAGAAGACTGACTCTTCCTACTGTCTATGCTTTGAACCATTCCTGTGACACTAGTTATACATTCTGATGCTTCACTTCAGGTTTACTGTATCCCTCTGACCTACTTCTTGATGATGAAACACAGAAATTGCATCGGAATTAAATAGAAAGGGCACAATGCCGACTTAAGTACAAGAAGACTGACTCATTTTACTGTCTATGATTTGAACCATTCCCGTGACACTAGTTATAGATTCCGATGCTTCACTTCAGGTGTACTGTATACCTTGGACCTTCTTATTGACGATGAAACACGGAAATTGCATCGGGATTAAATACAAAAGGCAAGTACAAGTAGACTGACTCTTCTTACTGTTTATGTTTTGAACCATTCCTGTGACTCTAGTTATAGATTCTGATGCTTCACTTCAGGTTTACTGTATCCCTCTGACATTCTTATTGACGATGAGACACAGAAATTGCATCGGAATTAAATACAAAAGGCACAATGCCGACTTAAGTACAAGAAGACTGTCTCTTCCTACTGTCTAAGTTTAGAACCATTCCTGTGACACTAATTATAGATTCCGATGATTCTCTTCATGATTACTGTATCCCTCTAACCTTCTTATTGACGATGAAACACAGAAATTGCATCGGAATTAAATAGAAAAGGCACAATGCTGACTTAAGTACAAGAAGACTGGCTCTTCTTGCTCTCTATGTTTGAACGTTTCCTGTGAGACCGGTTTTAGATTCCGATGCTTCACTTCAGGTTTACTGTATCCCTTGGACCTTCTTATTGACGACGAAATACAGATATTGCATCGGAATTGAATAGAAAGACACATTGCCGACTTAAGTACATGAAGACTGACTCTTCTTACTTACTATGCTTTGAACATTTCCTGTGAGACCAGTTTTAGATTCCGATGCTTCACTGTATGTTTAGTGTATCCCTTGGACCTTCTTATTGACGATGAAACACAGAAATTGCATCGGAATTAAATACAAAAGGCACCATGCCGACTTAAGTACAAGAAGACTGACTCTTCTTACTGACTTTGTTTTGAACCATTCCTGTGACACTTGTTATAGATTCCGATGCTTCACTTCAGGTTTTCTGAATCCTCTGACTTTCTTATTGACGATGAAACAGAGAAATTGCATCGGAATTAAATAGAAAAGGCACAATGCCGACTTAAGTACAAGAAGACTGACTCTTACTACTGTCAATGTTTTGAACCATACCTGTGACCCTAGTTATAGATTCCGATGGTTCACTTTAGGTTTACTGTATCCCTCTGACATTCTAATTGACAATGAAACACAGAAATTGCATCGGAATTAAATACAAAATGCACAATGCCGACTAAAGTACAAGATGACTGACTCTTCCTACTATCTATGTTTTCAACCATTCCTGTGAGACTAGTTATACATTCCGATGCTTCACTTCCGGTTTACTGTATCCCTCTGACCTTCTTCTTGATGATGAAACCCAGAAATTGCATCGGAATTAAATAGAAAAGGCCCAATGCCGACTTCGGTACATGAAGACTGACTCTTCTTACTGACTATGTTTTGAACCATTCCTGTGACACTAGTTTTAGGTTCCGATGCTTCACTTTAGGTTTGCTGTATCCCTTGGACCTTCTTATTGACGACGAAACACAGAAATTGCATCGGATTTAAATACAAAATGCACAATGCCGACTTAAGTACAAGAAGACTGACTCTTCCTACTGTCTTTGTTTTGAACCATTTCTGTGACACTAGTTATAGATTCCGATGCCTCACTTCAGGTTTACTGTATCCCATGGACCTTCTTATTGACGATCAAACACAGAAATTGCATCGGAATTACATACAAAAGGCACAATGACGGCTTAAGTACAAGAAGACTGACTCTTCCTACTGTCTATGCTTTGAACCATTCCTGTGACACTAGTTATACATTCTGATGCTTCACTTCAGGTTTACTGTATCCCTCTGACCTACTTCTTGATGATGAAACACAGAAATTGCATCGGAATTAAATAGAAAGGGCACAATGCCGACTTAAGTACAAGAAGACTGACTCATTTTACTGTCTATGATTTGAACCATTCCCGTGACACTAGTTATAGATTCCGATGCTTCACTTCAGGTGTACTGTATACCTTGGACCTTCTTATTGACGATGAAACACGGAAATTGCATCGGGATTAAATACAAAAGGCAAGTACAAGTAGACTGACTCTTCTTACTGTCTATGTTTTGAACCATTCCTGTGACTCTAGTTATAGATTCTGATGCTTCACTTCAGGTTTACTGTATCCCTCTGACATTCTTATTGACGATGAGACACAGAAATTGCATCGGAATTAAATACAAAAGGCACAATGCCGACTTAAGTACAAGAAGACTGTCTCTTCCTACTGTCTAAGTTTAGAACCATTCCTGTGACACTAATTATAGATTCCGATGATTCTCTTCATGATTACTGTATCCCTCTAACCTTCTTATTGACGATGAAACACAGAAATTGCATCGGAATTAAATAGAAAAGGCACAATGCTGACTTAAGTACAAGAAGACTGGCACTTCTTGCTCTCTATGTTTGAACGTTTCCTGTGAGACCGGTTTTAGATTCCGATGCTTCACTTCAGGTTTACTGTATCCCTTGGACCTTCTTATTGACGACGAAATACAGATATTGCATCGGAATTGAATAGAAAGACACATTGCCGACTTAAGTACATGAAGACTGACTCTTCTTACTTACTATGCTTTGAACATTTCCTGTGAGACCAGTTTTAGATTCCGATGCTTCACTGTATGTTTAGTGTATCCCTTGGACCTTATTGACGATGAAACACAGAAATTGCATCGGAATTAAATACAAAAGGCACCATGCCGACTTAAGTACAAGAAGACTGACTCTTCTTACTGACTTTGTTTTGAACCATTCCTGTGACACTTGTTATAGATTCCGATGCTTCACTTCAGGTTTTCTGAATCCTCTGACTTTCTTATTGACGATGAAACAGAGAAATTGCATCGGAATTAAATAGAAAAGGCACAATGCCGACTTAAGTACAAGAAGACTGACTCTTACTACTGTCAATGTTTTGAACCATACCTGTGACCCTAGTTATAGATTCCGATGGTTCACTTTAGGTTTACTGTATCCCTCTGACGAATATTGACAATGAAACACAGAAATTGCATCGGAATTAAATACAAAATGCACAATGCCGACTAAAGTACAAGATGACTGACTCTTCCTACTATCTATGTTTTCAACCATTCCTGTGAGACTAGTTATACATTCCGATGCTTCACTTCCGGTTTACTGTATCCCTCTGACCTTCTTCTTGATGATGAAACCCAGAAATTGCATCGGAATTAAATAGAAAAGGCACAATGCCGACTTCGGTACATGAAGACTGACTCTTCTTACTGACTATGTTTTGAACCATTCCTGTGACACTAGTTTTAGGTTCCGATGCTTCACTTTAGGTTTGCTGTATCCCTTGGACCTTCTTATTGACGACGAAACACAGAAATTGCATCGGATTTAAATACAAAATGCACAATGCCGACTTAAGTACAAGAAGACTGACTCTTCCTACTGTCTTTGTTTTGAACCATTTCTGTGACACTAGTTATAGATTCCGATGCCTCACTTCAGGTTTACTGTATCCCTTGGACCTTCTTATTGACGATCAAACACAGAAATTGCATCGGAATTAAATACGAAAGGCACAATGCCGACTCAAGTACATGAAGACTGACTCTTCCTACTGTCAATGTTTTGAACCATTCCTGTTACACTAGTTATACATTCTGATGCTTCACTTCAGGTTTACTGTATCCCTCTGACCTACTTCTTAATGATGAAACACAGAAAATGCATCGGAATTAAATAGAAAGGGCACAATGCCGATTTAAGTACAAGAAGACTGACTCATCTTACTGTCTATGATTTGAACCATTCCCGTGACACTAGTTATAGATTCCGATGCTTCACTTCAGGTGTACTGTATACCTTGGACCTTCTTATTGACGATGAACACAGAAATTGCATCGGGATTAAATACAAAAGGCACAATGCCGACTTAAGTACAAGTAGACTGACTCTTTTACTTTCTATGTTTTGAACCATTCCTGTGACTCTAGTTATAGATTCTGATGCTTCACTTCAGGTTTACTGTATCCCTCTGACACTCTTATTGACGATGAGACACAGAAATTGCATCGGAATTAAATACAAAAGGCACAATGCCGACTTAAGTACAAGGAGACTGTCTCTTCCTACTGTCTATGTATTGAAACATTCCTGTAACAGTAGTTATTGATTCCGATGCCACACTTCAGGTTTACTGTATCCCTTGGACCTTCTTATTGGCGATGAAAGACAGAAATTGCATCGGAATTAAACACAAAAGGCACAATGCCGACTTAAGTACAAGAAAACTGACTCTTATTACTGTCTATATTTGAACCATTCCTGTGACACTAGTTATAAATTCCGATGCCTCACTTCAGGTTTACTATATCCCTTGGACCCTCTTATTGACGATGAAACACAGAAGTTGCATCGGAATTAAATTCAAAAGGCACAATGCCGACTTAAGTACATGAAGACTGAATCTTCCTACTGTCTATGTTTTGAACCATTCCTGTGACACTAGTTATAGATTCCGATGCTTCACTTCAGATTTACTGTATCCCTCTGACCTTCTTATGGACGATGAAACATAGAAATTGCATCGGAATAAAATAGAAAAGGCACAATGCCGACTCAAGTACAAGAAGACTGACTCTTCCTACTGTCTATGTTTTGAACCAATCCTGTGACACTAGTTATGGATTCCGATGATTCACTTCAGGTTTACTGTATCCCTCTGACCTTCTTATTGACGATGAAACACAGAAATTGCATCGGATTTAAATAGGAAAGGCACAATGCCGACAAAAGTACAAGAGGACTGACTCTTCTCACTGTCTATGATTTGAACCACTCCTGTGACACTAGTTATGGATTCCGAATCTTCACTTCAGGTGTGCTGTATCTCTTGGACCTTCTTATTGACGATGAAACACAGAAATTGCATCGGAATTAAATACAAAAGGCACAATGCCGACTTAAGTACAAGAAGACTGACTCTTCTTACTGACTTTGTTTTGAACCATTCCTGTGACTCTAGTTATAGATTCTGATGCTTCACTTCAGGTTTACTGTATCCCTCTGACATTCGTATTGACGATGAGACACAGAAATTGCATCGGAATTAAATACAAAAGGCACAATGCCGACTCAAGTACAAGAAGACTGACTCTTCCTACTGTCTATGATTTGAACCAATCCTGTGACACTACTTATAGATTCCGATGATTCACTTCAGGTTTACTGTATCCCTCTGACCTTCTTATTGACGATAAAACACTGAAATTGCAACGGAAATTAATAGAAAAGGCACATGCTGACTTATGTACAAGAAGACTGACTCTTCTTACTGTCTATGATTTGAAACATTCCTGTGACAGTAGTAATAGATTCCGATGCCTCACTTCAGGTTTACTGTATCCCTTGGACCTTCTTATTGACGATGAAACACAGAAGTAGCATCGGAATTAAATACAAAAGGCACAATGCCGTCTTAAGAACAAGAAGACTGACTCTTCCTACTGTCTATGTTTAGAACCATTCCTGTGACACTAATTATAGATTCCGATGATTCACTTCATGATTACTGTATCCCTCTAACCTGCTTATTGACGATGAAACACAGAAATTGCATCGGAATTAAATAGAAAAGGCACAATGCTGACTTAAGTACAAGAAGACTGGCTCTTCTTGCTCTCTATGTTTGAACGTTTCCTGTGAGACCGGTTTTAGATTCCGATGCTTCACTTCAGGTTTACTGTATCCCTTGGACCTTCTTATTGACGACGAAATACAGATATTGCATCGGAATTGAATAGAAAGACACATTGCCGACTTAAGTACATGAAGACTGACTCTTCTTACTAACTATGCTTTGAACATTTCCTGTGAGACCAGTTTTAGATTCCGATGCTTCACTGTATGTTTAGTGTATCCCTTGGACCTTCTTATTGACGATGAAACAGAGAAATTGCATCGGAATTAAATACAAAAGGCACCATGCCGACTTAAGTACAAGAAGACTGACTCTTCTTACTGACTGTGTTTTGAACCATTCCTGTGACACTTGTTATAGATTCCGATGCTTCACTTCAGGTTTTCTGAATCCTCTGACTTTCTTATTGACGATGAAACAGAGAAATTGCATCGGAATTAAATAGAAAAGGCACAATGCTGACTTAAGTACAAGAAGACTGACTCTTACTACTGTCAATGTTTTGAACCATACCTGTGACCCTAGTTATAGATTCCGATGGTTCACTTTAGGTTTACTGTATCCCTCTGACATTCTAATTGACAATGAAACACAGAAATTGCATCGGAATTAAATACAAAATGCACAATACCGACTAAAGTACAAGATGACTGACTCTTCCTACTATCTATGTTTTCAACCATTCCTGTGAGACTAGTTATACATTCCGATGCTTCACTTCAGGTTTACTGTATCCCTCTGACCTTCTTCTTGATGATGAAACCCAGAAATTGCATCGGAATTAAATAGAAAAGGCACAATGCCGACTTCGGTACATGAAGACTGACTCTTCTTACTGACTATGTTTTGAACCATTCCTGTGACACTAGTTTTAGGTTCCGATGCTTCACTTTAGGTTTGCTGTATCCCTTGGACCTTCTTATTGACGACGAAACACAGAAATTGCATCGGATTTAAATACAAAATGCACAATGCCGACTTAAGTACAAGAAGACTGACTCTTCCTACTGTCTTTGTTTTGAACCATTTCTGTGACACTAGTTATAGATTCCGATGCCTCACTTCAGGTTTACTGTATCCCTTGGACCTTCTTATTGACGATCAAACACAGAAATTGCATCGGAATTACATACAAAAGGCACAATGACGACTTAAGTACAAGAAGACAGACTCTTCCTACTGTCTATTTTTTGAACCATTCCTGTGACACTTGTTATAGATTCCGATGCTTCACTTCAGGTTTACTGTATCCCTCTGACGTTCTTATTGACGATTAAACAGAGAAATTGCATCGGAATTAAAAAGGAAAGGCACAATGCTGACTTATGTACAAGAAGACTGACTCTTCCTACTGTCTATGTTTTGAACCATTCCTGTGACACTAGTTATAGATTTTGATGCCCCACTTAAGAGTTACTGTATCCCTTGGACCTTCTTAATGACGATGAAACACAGAAATTGCATCGGAATTAAATACGAAAGGCACAATGCCGACTCAAGTACATGAAGACTGACTCTTCCTACTGTCAATGTTTTGAACCATTCCTGTTACACTAGTTATACATTCTGATGCTTCACTTCAGGTTTACTGTATCCCTCTGACCTACTTCTTAATGATGAAACACAGAAAATGCATCGGAATTAAATAGAAAGGGCACAATGCCGATTTAAGTACAAGAAGACTGACTCATCTTACTGTCTATGATTTGAACCATTCCCGTGACACTAGTTATAGATTCCGATGCTTCACTTCAGGTGTACTGTATACCTTGGACCTTCTTATTGACGATGAACACAGAAATTGCATCGGGATTAAATACAAAAGGCACAATGCCGACTTAAGTACAAGTAGACTGACTCTTTTACTGTCTATATTTTGAACCATTCCTGTGACTCTAGTTATAAATTCTGATGCTTCACTTCAGGTTTACTGTATCCCTCTGACATTCTTATTGACGATGAGACACAGAAATTGCATCGGAATTAAATACAAAAGGCACAATGCCGACTTAAGTACAAGGAGACTGTCTCTTCCTACTGTCTATGTATTGAACCATTCCTGTAACAGTAGTTATTGATTCCGATGCCACACTTCAGGTTTACTGTATCCCTTGGACCTTCTTATTGGCGATGAAAGACAGAAATTGCATCGGAATTAAACATAAAAGGCACAATGCCGACTTAAGTACAAGAAAACTGACTCTTATTACTGTCTATATTTGAACCATTCCTGTGACACTAGTTATAAATTCCGATGCCTCACTTCAGGTTTACTATATCCCTTGGACCCTCTTATTGACGATGAAACACAGAAGTTGCATCGGAATTAAATTCAAAAGGCACAATGCCGACTTAAGTACAAGAAGACTGAATCTTCCTACTGTCTATGTTTTGAACCATTCCTGTGACACTAGTTATAGATTCCGATGCATCACTTCAGATTTACTGTATCCCTCTGACCTTCTTATGGACGATGAAACATAGAAATTGCATCGGAATAAAATAGAAAAGGCACAATGCCGACTCAAGTACAAGAAGACTGACTCTTCCTACTGTCTATGTTTTGAACCAATCCTGTGACACTAGTTATGGATTCCGATGATTCACTTCAGGTTTACTGTATCCCTCTGACCTCCTTATTGACGATGAAACACAGAAATTGCATCGGATTTAAATAGAAAAGGCACAATGCCGACAAAAGTACAAGAGGACTGACTCTTCTCACTGTCTATGATTTGAACCACTCCTGTGACACTAGTTATAGATTCCGAATCTTCACTTCAGGTGTGCTGTATCTCTTGGACCTTCTTATTGACGATGAAACACAGAAATTGCATCGGAATTAAATACAAAAGGCACAATGCCGACTTAAGTACAAGAAGACTGACTCTTCTTACTGACTTTGTTTTGAACCATTCCTGTGACACTTGTTATAGATTCCGATGCTTCACTTCAGGTTTTCTGAATCCTCTGACTTTCTTATTGACGATGAAACAGAGAAATTGCATCGGAATTAAAAAGAAAAGGCACAATGCTGACTTAAGTACAAGAAGACTGACTCTTCCTACTGTCTACGTTTTGAATCATTCCTGTGACACTAGTTATAGATTCCGATGCCCCACTTCTACATCTTCATCTACATCTACATTGATACTCCGCAAGCCACCCAACGGTGTGTGGCGGAGGGCACTTTGCGTGCCACCGTCATTACCTCCCTTTCCTGTTCCAGTCGCGTATGGTTCGCGGGAAGAATGACTGTCTGAAAGCCTCCGTGCGCGCTCTAATCTCTCTAATTTTACATTCGTGATCTCCTCGGGAAGTATAAGTAGGGGGAAGCAATATATTCGATACCTCATCCAGAAACGCACCCTCTCGAAACCTGGCGTGCAAGCTACACCGCGATGCAGAGCGCCTCTCTTGCAGACTCTGCCACTTGAGTTTATTAAACATCTCCGTAACGCTATCACGGTTACCAAATAACCCAGTGACGAAACGCGCCGCTCTTCTTTGGATCTTCTCTATCTCCTCCGTCAACCCGACCTGGTACGGATCCCACACTGATGAGCAATACTCAAGTATAGGTCGAACGAGTGTTTTGTAAGCCACCTCCTTTGTTGATGGACTACATTTTCTAAGCCCTCTCCCAATGAATCTCAACCTGGTACCCGCCTTACCAACAATTAATTTTATATGATCATTCCACTTCAAATCGTTCCGTACGCGTACTCCCAGATATTTTACAGAAGTAACTGCTACCAGTGTTTGTTCCGCTATCATATAATCATACAATAAAGGATCCTTCTTTCTATGTATTCGCAATACATTACATTTGTCTATGTTAAGGGTCAGTTGCCACTCCCTGCACCAAGTGCCTATCCGCTGCAGATCTTCCTGTATTTCGCTACAATTTTCTAATGCAGCAACTTCTCTGTATACTACAGCATCATCCGCGAAAAGCCGCATGGAACTTCCGACACTATCTACTAAGTCATTTATATATATTGTGAAAAGCAATGGTCCCATAACACTCCCCTGTGGCACGCCAGAAGTTACTTTAACGTCTGTAGACGTCTCTCCATTGATAACAACATGCTGTGTTCTGTTTGCTAAAAACTCTTCAATCCAGCCACACAGCTGGTCTGATATTCCGTAGGCTCTTACTTTGTTTATCAGGCGACAGTGCGGAACTGTATCGAACGCCTTCCGGAAGTCAAGAAAAATAGCATCTACCTGGGAGCCTGTATCTAATATTTTCTGGGTCTCATGAACAAATAAGGCGAGTTGGGTCTCACACGATCGCTGTTTCCGGAATCCATGTTGATTCCTACATAGTAGATTCTGGGTTTCCAGAAATGACATGATACGCGAGCAAAAAACATGTTCTAAAATTCTACAAGAGATCGACGTAAGAGATATAGGTCTATAGTTTTGCGCATCTGCTCGACGACCCTTCTTGAAGACTGGGACTATCTGTGCTCTTTTCCAATCATTTGGAACCCTCCGTTCCTCTAGAGACTTGCGGTACACGGCTGTTAGAAGGGGGGCAAGTTCTTTCGCGTACTCTGTGTAGAATCGAATTGGTATCCCGTCAGGTCCAGTGGACTTTCCTCTATTGAGTGATTCCAGTTGCTTTTCTATTCCTTGGACACTTATTTCGATGTCAGCCATTTTTTCGTTTGTGCGAGGATTTAGAGAAGGAACTGCAGTGCGGTCTTCCTCTGTGAAACAGCTTTGGAAAAAGGTGTTTAGTATTTCAGCTTTACGCGTGTCATCCTCTGTTTCAATGCCATCATCATCCCGTAGTGTCTGGATATGCTGTTTCGAGCCACTTACTGATTTAACGTAAGACCAGAACTTCCTACGATTTTCTGTCAAGTCGGTACATAGAATTTTACTTTCGAATTCAATGAACGCTTCACGCATAGCCCTCCTTACGCTAACTTTGACATCGTTTAGCTTCAGTTTGACTGAGAGGTTTTGGCTGCGTTTAAACTTGGAGTGGAGCTCTCTTTGCTTTCGCAGTAGTTTCCTAACTTTGTTGTTGTACCACGGTGGGTTTTTCCCGTCCCTCACAGTTTTACTCGGCACGTACCTGTCTAAAACGCATTTTACGATTGCCTTGAACTTTTTCCATAAACACTCAACATTGTCAGTGTCGGAACAGAAATTTTCGTTTTGATCTGTTAGGTAGTCTGAAATCTGCCTTCTATTACTCTTGTTAAACAGATAAACCTTCCTCCCTTTTTTTATATTCCTATTAACTTCCATATTCAGGGATGCTGCAACGGCCTTATGATCACTGATTCCCTGTTCTGTACATACAGATTCGAAAAGTTCGGGTCTGTTTGTTATCAGTAGGTCCAAGATGTTATCTCCACGAGTCGGTTCTCTGTTTAATTGCTCGAGGTAATTTTCGGATAGTGCACTCAGTATAATGTCACTCGATGCTCTGTCCCTACCACCCGTCCTAAACATCTGAGTGTCCCAGTCTATATCTGGTAAATTGAAATCTCCACCTAAGACTATAACATGCTGAGAAAATTTATGTGAAATGTATTCCAAATTTTCTCTCAGTTGTTCTGCCACTAATGCTGCTGAGTCGGGAGGTCGGTAAAAGGAGCCAATTATTAACCTAGTTCGGTTGTTTAGTGTAACCTCCACCCATAATAATTCACAGGAACTATCCACTTCTACTTCACTACAGGATAAACTACTACTAACAGCGATGAACACTCCACCACCGGTTGCATGCAATCTATCCTTTCTAAACACCGTGTGTACCTTTGTAAAAATTTCGGCAGAATTTATCTCTGGCTTAAGCCAGCTTTCTGTACCTATAACGATTTCAGCTTCGGTGCATTCTATCAGCGCTTGAAGTTCCGGTACTTTACCAACGCAGCTTCGACAGTTGACAATTACAATACCGATTGCTGCTTGGTCCCCGCATGTCCTGACTTTGCCCCGCACCCGTTGAGGCTGTTGCCCTTTCTGTACTTGCCCAAGGCCATCTAACCTAAAAAACCGCCCAGCCCACGCCACACAACCCCTGCTACCCGTGTAGCCGCTTGTTGCGTGTAGTGGACTCCTGACCTATCCAGCGGAACCCGAAACCCCACCACCCTATGGCGCAAGTCGAGGAATCTGCAGCCCACACGGTCGCAGAACTGTCTCAGCCTCTGATTCAGACCCTCCACTCGGCTCTGTACCAAAGGTCCGCAGTCAGTCCTGTCGACGATGCTGCAGATGGTGAGCTCTGCTTTCATCCCGCTAGCGAGACTGGCAGTCTTCACCAAATCAGATAGCCGCCGGAAGCCAGAGAGGATTTCCTCCGATCCATAGCGACACACATCATTGGTGCCGACATGAGCGACCACCTGCAGATGGGTGCACCCTGTACCCTTCATGGCATCCGGAAGGACCCTTTCCACATCTGGAATGACTCCCCCCGGTATGCACACGGAGTGCACATGGGTTTTCTTCCCCTCTCTTGCTGCCATTTCCCTAAGGGGCCCCATTACGCGCCTGACGTTGGAGCTCCCAACTACCAGTAAGCCCACCCTCTGCGACTGCCCGGATCTTGCAGACTGAGGGGCAACCTCTGGAACAGGACAAGCAGCTATGTCAGGCCGAATATCAGAATCAGCCTGAGACAGAGCCTGAAACCGGTTCGTCAGACAAACTGGAGAGGCTTTCCGTTCAGCCCTCCGGAAGGTCTTTCGCACCCTGCCACACCTTGAAACGACCTCCCACTCTACCACAGGTGAGGGATCAGCCTCAATGCGGGCAGTATCCCGGGCAACCACAGTCGTAGTCCGATCAGGGGATGCGTGGGACGAGCTGGCCGTCCCCGACAAAACCCCATCCCGACCCCCACAGTGATGCCCATTGGCAACAGCCTCAAGCTGTGTGACCGAAGCCAACACTGCCTGAAGCTGGGAGCGAAGGGATGCCAACTCAGCCTGCATCCGAACACAGCAGTTGCAGTCCCTATCCATGCTAAAAACTGTTTTGCTAAGAACGTCTGAACTAATCTACAGAGAGCGCAAACAAATCGACAAAATTTAAACGGTTATTAAAATACAAGATTGCCTAGTAAATGCAGTAATGCTGCTACTTGCGCACTGCTGACACTGCTCGGCGGCGGAAGGAGACTAAGCGAAATTACACTATTTAGGTACTAAAACACGATGCTACACTCTCAAATACTATAATACGCCCGAAATTTATGAATTACACAATGCAAGAACCAAAAACACGCAAAGAAATTAAGAGTTAAACTATGTAACACATGAGTGAGCTAGGAGTATACGACTTGCTGCTCAGCTGCTTATCCAACGGCGGCAGGGAGCACACTGACTGCGACCAACCGACACTGGCCGTTCAAAACAAAACAGTAGACAAACGACTACGCGAATTTACACTATTCAGGTACTAAAACGCGATGCTACAACTCTCAAATACTATAATACGCCCGAAATTTATGAATTAAACAATGCAAGTACCAAAAACACGCAAAGAAATTAAGAGTTAAACTATGTAACAAATGAGTGAGCTAGGAGTATACGACTTGCTGCTCAGCTGCTTATCCAACGGCGGCAGGGAGCACACTGACTGCGACCAACCGACACTGGCCGTTCAAAACAAAACAGTAGACAAACGACTACGTGAATTTACACTATTCAGGTACTAAAACGCGATGCTACAACTCTCAAATACTATAATACGCTCGAAATTTATGAATTAAACAATGCAAGTACCAAAAACACGCAAAGAAATTAAGAGTTAAACTATGTAACAAATGAGTGAGCTAGGAGTATACGACTTGCTGCTCAGCTGCTTATCCAACGGCGGCAGGGAGCACACTGACTGCGACCAACCGACACTGGCCGTTCAAAACAAAACAGTAGACAAACGACTACGCGAATTTACACTATTCAGGTACTAAAACGCGATGCTACAACTCTCAAATACTATAATACGCCCGAAATTTATGAATTAAACAATGCAAGTACCAAAAACACGCAAAGAAATTAAGAGTTAAACTATGTAACAAATGAGTGAGCTAGGAGTATACGACTTGCTGCTCAGCTGCTTATCCAACGGCGGCAGGGAGCACACTGACTGCGACCAACCGACACTGGCCGTTCAAAACAAAACAGTAGACAAACGACTACGTGAATTTACACTATTCAGGTACTAAAACGCGATGCTACAACTCTCAAATACTATAATACGCTCGAAATTTATGAATTAAACAATGCAAGTACCAAAAACACGCAAAGAAATTAAGAGTTAAACTATGTAACAAATGAGTGAGCTAGGAGTATACGACTTGCTGCTCAGCTGCTTATCCAACGGCGGCAGGGAGCACACTGACTGCGACCAACCGACACTGGCCGTTCAAAACAAAACAGTAGACAAACGACTACGCGAATTTACACTATTCAGGTACTAAAACGCGATGCTACAACTCTCAAATACTATTATACGCCCGAAATTTATGAATTAAACAATGCAAGAACCAAAAACGCAAAGAAATTAAGAGTCAAACTATGTAACAAATGAGTGAGCTAGGAGTATACGACTTGCTGCTCAGCTGCTTATCCAACGGCGGCAGGGAGCACACTGACTGCGACCAACCGACACTGGCCGTTCAAAACAAAACAGTAGACAAACGACTACGCGAATTTACACTATTCAGGTACTAAAACGCGATGCTACAACTCTCAAATACTATAATACGCCCGAAATTTATGAATTAGACAATGCAAGTACCAAAAACACGCAAAGAAATTAAGAGTTAAACTATGTAACAAATGAGTGAGCTAGGAGTATACGACTTGCTGCTCAGCTGCTTATCCAACGGCGGCAGGGAGCACACTGACTGCGACCAACCGACACTGGACGTTCAAAACAAAACAGTAGACAAACGACTACGCGAATTTACACTATTCAGGTACTAAAACGCGATCCTACAACTCTCAAATACTATAATACGCTCGAAATTTATGAATTAAACAATGCAAGTACCAAAAACACGCAAAGAAATTAAGAGTTAAACTATGTAACAAATGAGTGAGCTAGGAGTATACGACTTGCTGCTCAGCTGTATCCCTTGGACCTTCTTATTGACGATGAAACACAGAAATTGCATCGGAATTAAATACAAAAGGCACAATGCCGACTCAAGTACATGAAGACTGACTCTTCCTACTGTCAATGTTTTGAACCATTCCTGTTACACTAGTTATACATTCTGATGCTTCACTTCAGGTTTACTGTATCCCTCGGACCTACTTCTTGATGATGAAACACAGAAATTGCATCGGAATTAAATAGAAAGGGCACAATGTCGACTTAAGTACAAGAAGACTGACTCATCTTACTGTCTACGATTTGAACCATTCCCGTGACACTAGTTATAGATTCCGATGCTTCACTTCAGGTGTACTGTATACCTTGGACCTTCTTATTGACTATGAAACACAGAAATTGCATCGGGATTAAATTCAAAAGGCACAATGCCGACTTAAGTACAAGAAGACTGAATCTTCCTACTGTCTATGTTTTGAACCATTTCTGTGACACTAGTTATAGATTCCGATGCTTCACTTCGGATTTACTGTATCCCTCTGACTTTCTTATCGACGATGAAACATAGAAATTGCATCGGAATAAAATAGAAAAGGCACAATGCCGACTCAAGTACAAGAAGACTGACTCTTCCTACTGTCTATGTTTTGAACCAATCCGGTGACACTAGTTATAGATTCCGATGATTCACTTCAGTTTAACTGTATCCCTCTGACCTTCTTATTGACGATGAAACACAGAAATTGCATCGGATTTAAATAGAAAAGGCACAATGCCGACAAAAGTACAAGAGGACTGACTCTTCTCACTGTCTATGATTTGAACCACTCCTGTGACACTAGTTATAGATTCCGATGCTTCACATCTGGTTTACTATATCCCTCTGACCTTCTTATTGACGATGAAACATATTAATTGCATCGGAATTAAATAGAAAAGGCACATTGCCGAATTAAGTGCAGGAAGACTGACTCTTCCTATTGTCTAAGTTTTGAACAATTCCTGTGACACTAGTTATAGATTCCGATGCTTCACTTCAGGTTTACTGTATCCCTCTGACCTTCTAATTGACGATGAAAAACAGAAATTGCATCGGAAGTAAATACAAAAGGCACAATGCCGACTCAAGTACAAGAAGGCTGACTCTTCCTGCTGTCTATGTTTAGAACCATTCCTGTGACACTAATTATAGATTCCGATGATTCACTTCATGATTACTGTATCCCTCTAACCTTCTTATTGACGATGAAACACAGAAATTGCATCGGAATTAAATAGAAAAGCACAATGCCGACATAAGTACAAGAAGACTGGCTCTTCTTACAGTCTATGATTTGAACCATTCCTGTGACACTAGTTATAGATTCCGATTCTTTACATCAGGTGTGCTGCATCCCTTGGAGCTTCTTATTGACGATGAAACACAAAAATTGCATCAGAATTAAATACAAAAGGCACAATGCCGACTTAAGTACAAGAAGACTGACTCTTCTTACTGTCAACTTTATTAACCATTCCTGTGACACTAGTTATACATTCCGATGCTTCACTTGAGGTTTACTGTATCCCTCTGACCGTCTTCTTGATGATGAAACCCAGAAATTACATCGGAATTAAATAGAAAAGCACAATGCCGACATAAGTACAAGAAGACTGACTCTTCTTACTGTCTATGATTTCAACCATTCCTGTGACACTAGTTATAGATTCCGATTCTTCACATCAGGTGTGCTGTATCCCTTGGACCTTCTTATTGAGGATGAAACACAAAAATTGTATTGGAATTAAATACAAAAGGCACAATGCCGACTTAAGTACAAGAAGACTGACTCTTCTTACTGTCAATGTTATTAACCATTCCTGTGACACTAGTTATAGGTTCCGATGCTTCACTTCAGGTTTACTGTATCCCACTGACCTTCTTATTGACGGTGAAATTTAGAAATAGCATCGGAATTAAGTACAAAAGGCACAATGCCGATTTAAGTACAAGAAGACTGACTCTTCCTACTGTCAATGTTTTGAACCATTCCTGTGACACTAGTTATGGATTCCGATGCTTCTCTTCAAGTTAACTGTATCCCTCGGACCTTCTTATTGACGATAAAACACAGAAATTGCATCGGAATTAAATAGAAAAGGCACAATGCTGACTTAAGTACAAGAAGACTGGCTCTTCATACTCTCTATGTTTTGAACCTTTCCTGTGAGGCCGGTTTTAGATTCCGATGCTTCACTTCAGGTTTACTGTATCCCTTGGACCTTCTTATTTACGACGAAACACAGCTATTGCATCGGAATTAAATAGAAAAGGCACATTGCCGACTTAAGTACAAGAAGACTGACTCTTTTTACTTACTATGCTTTGAACATTTCCTGTGAGACCAGTTTTAGATTCCGATGCTTCACTGTATGTTTAGTGTATCCCTTGGACCTTCTTATTGACGATGAAACACAGAAATTGCATCGGAATTAAATACATAAGGCACAATGCCGACTTAAGTACAAGAAGACTGACTCTTCTTACTGTCAATGTTTTGAACCATTCCTGTGACACTAGTTATGGATTCCGATGCTTCACATCAAGTTTACTGTATCCCTCTGACCTTCCTATTGACGATAAAACACTGAAATTGCATCGGAATTAAATAGAAAAGGCACAATGCTGACTTAAGTACAAGAAGACTGGCTCTTCTTACTCTCTATGTTTTGAACCTTTCCTGTGAGACCGGTTTTTGATTCCGATGCTTCACTTCAGGTTTACTGTATCCCTTGGACCTTCTTATTGACGATGAAACCCAGAAATTGCATCGGAATTAAATACAAAAGGTACCATGCCGACTTAAGTTCAAGAAGACTGCCTCATCCTACTGTCAATGCTTTGAACCATACCTGTGACCCTAGTTATAGATTCCGATGGTTCACTTTAGGTTTACTGTATCCCTCTGACCTTCTAATTGACAATGAAACACAGAAATTGCATCGGAATTAAATACAAAAGGCACAATGCCGACTAAAGTACAAGATGACTGACTCTTCCTACTATCTATGTTTTGAACCATTCCTGTGAGACTAGTTATAGATTCCGATGCTTCACTTCAGGTTTACTGTATTCCCCTGACCTTCTTATTGACGATGAAACTTAGAAATTGCATCGGAATTAAGTACAAAAGGCACAATGCCGACTCAAGTACAAGAAGACTGACTCTTCCTACTGTCTATGTTTTGAAACAATCCTGTGACACTAGTTATAGATTCCGCTGATTCACTTCAGGTTTACTGTATCCCAATGAACTAATTATTGACGACGAAACACAGAAATTGCAACGGATTTAAATGCAAAAGGCACAATGCCGACTTAAGTACAAGAAGACTGACTCGTCTCACTGTCTATGATTTGAACCATTCCTGTGACACTAGTTGTAGATTCCGATTCTTCACTTCAGGTGTGCTGTATCCCTTGGACCTTCTTATTGACGATGAAACACAGAAGTTGCATCGGAATTGAATACAAAAGGCACAATGCCGACTTCAGTACAAGAAGACTGACTCTTCCTACTGTCTATGATTTGAACCATTCCTGTGACACTAGTTATAGATTCCGATGCTTCACATCAGGTTTACTGTATCCCTCTGACGTTCTTAATGACGATGAAACATAGAAATTGCATCGGAATTAAATAGAAAAGGCACAATGCCGAATTAAGTACAAGAAGACTGACTCTTCCTACTGTCTATGTTTTGAACAATGCCTGTGACACTAGTTATAGATTCCGATTCTTCACTTCAGGTGTGCAGTATCCCTTGGACCTTCCTATTGACGATGAAACACAGAAATTGCGTCGGAATTAAATACAAAAATCACAATGCCGACTTAAGTACAAGAAGAATGACTCTTCCTACTGTCTACGTTTTGAACCATCCCTGTGACTGTAGTTATAGATTCCGATGCTTCACTTCAAGTTTACTGTATCCCTCTGACCTTCTTATTGACGATAAAGCACAGAAATTGCATCGGAATTAAATAGAAAAGGCACAATGCCGACTTAAGTACAAGAAGACTGACTCTTCCTACTGTCTATGTTTTGAACAATTCCTGTGACCCTAGTTATAGTTTCCGATGCTTCACTTTAGGTTTACTGTATCACTTGGACCTTCTTATTGACGATGAAACACAGAAATTGCATCGGAATTAAATAGAAAAGGCGCAATGCCGACTTAAGTGCAAGAAGACTGACTCTTCTTTCTGTCAATGTTTTAACCATTCCTGTGACACTAGTTATAGATTCCGATGCTTCACTTCAGGTTTACTGTATCCCACTGACCTTCTTATTGACGATGAAACTTAGAAATTGCATCGGCATTAAATACAAAAGGCACAATGCCGACTTAAGTACAAGAAGACTGACTCTTCCTACTGTCAATGTTTTGAACCATTCCAGTGACACTAGTTATAGATTCCTATGCTTCACTTCAGGTTTACTGTATCCCTCTGACCTTCTTATTGACGATGAAACACAGAAATTGCATCAAAATTAAATACAAAATGCACAATGCCGCCTCAAGTACAAGCAGACTGACTCTTCCTACTGTCTATGTTTTGAACCATTCCTGTGAGTCTAGTTATACATTCCGATGCTTCACTTTAGGATTACTGTATCCCTCTGACCTTCTTCTTGATGATGAAACCCAGAAATTGCATCGGAATTAAATAGAAAAGGCACAATGCCGAAATAAGTACAAGAAGACTGACTCTTCTTACTGTCTATGATTTGAACCATTCCTGTGAAACTAGTTATAGATTACGATGCTTCACTTCAGGTGTACTGTATCCCTTGGACCTTCGTATTAACGATGAAACACAGATATAGCATCGGGATTAAATACAAAATTCACAATGCCGACTTGAGTACAAGAAAACTCACTCTTCTTACTGTCTATGTTTTGAACCATTCCTGTGACACTAGTTATTGATTCCGATGCCTCACTTCAGGTTTACTGTATCCCTTGGACCTTCTTATTGACGATGAAAGACAGAAGTTGCATCCTAATTAAATACAAAAGGCACAATGCCGATTTAAGTACAAGAAGAATTACTCTTCCCACTCTCTATGTTTAGAACCATTCCTGTGTCACTAGTTATAGATTCCGATGCTTCACTTCAGGTTTACTGTATCCCTCTGACCTTCTTATTGACGATGAAACATAGAAATTGCATCGGAATTAAATAGAAAAGGCACAACGCCGAATTAAGTACAAGTAGACTGACTCTCTTACTGTCTATGTTTTAAACCATTCCTGTGACACTAGTTATAGATTCTGATGCCTCACTTCAGGTTTACTGTATCCCTCTGTCCCTCTTATTGACGATGAAGCACAGAAATTGCATCGGAATCAAATACAAAAGGCACAATGTCGACTTAAGTACAAGAAGACTGACTCATCATACTGTCTACGTTTTGAACCATCCTTGTGGCACTAGTTATAGACTCCGATGCTTCACTTCCGGTTTACTGTATCCCTCTGACCTTCTTATTGACGATAAAACACAGAAATTGCATCGGAATTAAATAGGAAAGGAACAATGCTGACTTAAGTACAAGAAGACTGACTCTTCTTACTGACTATGTTTGAACCATTCCTGTGACACTAGTTATAGATTCCGATGCTTCACTTTATGTTCACTGTATCACTTGGACCTTCTTATTGACGATGAAACACATAAATTGCATCGGAATTAAATACAAAAGGCACAATGCCGACTTAAGTACAAGAAGACTGACTCTATTTACTGTCAATATTTTTAACCATTCCTGTGACACTAGTTATAGATTCCGATGCTTCACTTCAGGTTTACTGTATCCCTCTGACCTTCTTATTGACGACGAAACACAGAAATTTCATCGGAATTAAATAGAAAAGGCACAATGCCGACTTAAGTACGAGAAGACTGACTCTTCTTACTGACTATGCTTTGAACATTTCCTGTGAGACCAGTTTTAGATTCCGATGCTTCACTGTATGTTTAGTGTATCCCTTGGACCTTCTTATTGACGATGAAACACAGAAATTGCATCGGAATTAAATACAAAATGCACCATGCCGACTTAAGTACAAGAAGACTGACTCTTCTTACTGACTATGTTTTGAACCATTCCTGTGACACTTGTTATAGATTCCGATGCTTCACTTCAGGTTTTCTGTATCCCTCTGACTTTCTTATAGACGATGAAACAGAGAAATTGCATCGGAATTAAATAGAAAAGGCACAATGCCGACTTAAGTACAAGAAGACTGACTCTTCCTACTGTCAATGTTTTGAACCATACCTGTGACCCTAGTTATAGATTCCGATGGTTCACTTTAGGTTTACTGTATCCCTCTGACCTTCTAATTGACAATGAAACACAGAAATTGCATCGGAATTAAATACAAAAGGCAGAATGCCGACTAAAGTACAAGATGACTGACTCTTCCTACTATCTATGTTTTGAACCATTCCTGTGAGACTAGTTATACATTCCGATGCTTCACTTCAGGTATACTGTATCCCTCTGACCTTCTTCTTGATGATGAAACCCAAAAATTACATCGGAATTAAATAGAAAAGCACAATGCCGACATAAGTACAAGAAGACTGACTCTTCTTACTGTCTATGATTTGAAACATTCCGGTGACACTAGTTATAGATTCCGATTCTTCACATCAGGTGTGCTGTATCCCTTGGACCTTCTTATTGACGATGAAACACAAAAATTGCATTGGAATTAAATACAAAAGGCACAATGCCGACTTAAGTACAAGAAGACTGACTCTTCTTACTGTCAATGTTATTAACCATTCCTGTGACACTAGTTATAGATTCCGATGCTTCACCTCAGGTTCACTGTATCCCTTGGACCTTCTTATTGACGATGAAACATAGAAATTGCATCGGAATTAAATACAGAAGGCACAATGCCGACTTAAGTACAAGAAGACTGACTCTTCTTACTGTCAATGTTTTGAACCATTCCTGTGACACTAGTTATGGATTCCGATGCTTCACATCAAGTTTACTGTATCCCTCTGTCCTTCTTATTGACGATAAATCACAGAAATTGCATCGGAATGAAATAGAAAAGGCACAATGCTGACTTAAGTACAAGAAGACTGGCCCTTCTTACTCTCTATGTTTTGAACCTTTCCTGTGAGACCGGTTTTTGATTCCGATGCTTCACTTCAGGTTTACTGTATCCCTTGGACCTTCTTATTGACGATGAAACCCAGAAATTGCATCGGAATTAAATACAAAAGGCACCATGCCGACTTAAGTTCAAGAAGACTGACTCATCCTACTGTCAATGCTTTGAACCATACCTGTTACCCTAGTTATAGATTCCGATGGTTCACTTTAGGTTTACTGTATCCCTCTGACCTTCTAATTGACAATGAAACACAGAAATTGCATCGGAATTAAATACAAAAGGCACAATGCCGACTAAAGTACAAGATGACTGACTCTTCCTACTATCTATGTTTTGAACCATTCCTGTGAGACTAGTTATACATTCCGATGCTTCAGGTTTACTGTATCCCTTGGACCTTCTTATTGACGATGAAACCCAGAAATTGCATCGGAATTAAATACAAAAGGCACCATGCCGACTTAAGTTCAAGAAGACTGACTCATCCTACTGTCAATGCTTTGAACCATTCCTGTGACACTAGTTATAGATTCCGATGCTTCACATCAGGTTTACTGTATCCCTCTGACTTTCTTAATGACGATGAAACATAGAAATTGCATCGGAATTAAATAGAAAAGGCACAATGCCGAATTAAGTACAAGAAGACTGACTCTTCCTACTGTCTATGTTTTGAACAATGCCTGTGACACTAGTTATAGATTCCGATTCTTCACTTCAGGTGTGCAGTATCCCTTGGACCTTCCTATTGACGATGAAACACAGAAATTGCGTCGGAATTAAATACAAAAATCACAATGCCGACTTAAGTACAAGAAGAATGACTCTTCCTACTGTCTACGTTTTGAACCATCCCTGTGACTCTAGTTATAGATTCCGATGCTTCACTTCAAGTTTACTGTATCCCTCTGACCTTCTTATTGACGATAAAGCAAGAAATTGCATCGGAATTAAATAGAAAAGGCACAATGCCGACTTAAGTACAAGAAGACTGACTCTTCCTACTGTCTATGTTTTGAACAATTCCTGTGACCCTAGTTATAGTTTCCGATGCTTCACTTTAGGTTTACTGTATCACTTGGACCTTCTTATTGACGATGAAACACAGAAATTGCATCGGAATTAAATAGAAAACGCGCAATGCCGACTTAAGTGCAAGAAGACTGACTCTTCTTTCTGTCAATGTTTTAACCATTCCTGTGACACTAGTTATAGATTCCGATGCTTCACTTCAGGTTTACTGTATCCCACTGACCTTCTTATTGACGATGAAACTTAGAAATTGCATCGGCATTAAATACAAAAGGCACAATGCCGACTTAAGTACAAGAAGACTGACTCTTCCTACTGTCAATGTTTTGAACCATTCCAGTGACACTAGTTATAGATTCCTATGCTTCACTTCAGGTTTACTGTATCCCTCTGACCTTCTTATTGACGATGAAACACAGAAATTGCATCAAAATTAAATACAAAATGCACAATGCCGACTCAAGTACAAGCAGACTGACTCTTCCTACTGTCTATGTTTTGAACCATTCCTGTGAGTCTAGTTATACATTCCGATGCTTCACTTTAGGATTACTGTATCCCTCTGACCTTCTTCTTGATGATGAAACCCAGAAATTGCATCGGAATTAAATAGAAAAGGCACAATGCCGAAATAAGTACAAGAAGACTGACTCTTCTTACTGTCTATGATTTGAACCATTCCTGTGAAACTAGTTATAGATTACGATGCTTCACTTCAGGTGTACTGTATCCCTTGGACCTTCGTATTAACGATGAAACACAGATATAGCATCGGGATTAAATACAAAATTCACAATGCCGACTTGAGTACAAGAAAACTCACTCTTCTTACTGTCTATGTTTTGAACCATTCCTGTGACACTAGTTATTGATTCCGATGCCTCACTTCAGGTTTACTGTATCCCTTGGACCTTCTTATTGACGATGAAAGACAGAAGTTGCATCCTAATTAAATACAAAAGGCACAATGCCGATTTAAGTACAAGAAGAATTACTCTTCCCACTCTCTATGTTTAGAACCATTCCTGTGTCACTAGTTATAGATTCCGATGCTTCACTTCAGGTTTACTGTATCCCTCTGACCTTCTTATTGACGATGAAACATAGAAATTGCATCGGAATTAAATAGAAAAGGCACAATGCCGAATTAAGTACAAGTAGACTGACTCTCTTACTGTCTATGTTTTAAACCATTCCTGTGACACTAGTTATAGATTCTGATGCCTCACTTCAGGTTTACTGTATCCCTCTGTCCCTCTTATTGACTATGAAGCACAGAAATTGCATCGGAATCAAATACAAAAGGCACAATGTCGACTTAAGTACAAGAAGACTGACTCATCATACTGTCTACGTTTTGAACCATCCTTGTGGCACTAGTTATAGACTCCGATGCTTCACTTCCGGTTTACTGTATCCCTCTGACCTTCTTATTGACGATAAAACACAGAAATTGCATCGGAATTAAATAGGAAAGGAACAATGCTGACTTAAGTACAAGAAGACTGACTCTTCTTACTGACTATGTTTGAACCATTCCTGTGACACTAGTTATAGATTCCGATGCTTCACTTTATGTTCACTGTATCACTTGGACCTTCTTATTGACGATGAAACACATAAATTGCATCGGAATTAAATACAAAAGGCACAATGCCGACTTAAGTACAAGAAGACTGACTCTATTTACTGTCAATATTTTTAATCATTCCTGTGACACTAGTTATAGATTCCGATGCTTCACTTCAGGTTTACTGTATCCCTCTGACCTTCTTATTGACGACGAAACACAGAAATTTCATCGGAATTAAATAGAAAAGGCACAATGCCGACTTAAGTACGAGAAGACTGACTCTTCTTACTGACTATGCTTTGAACATTTCCTGTGAGACCAGTTTTAGATTCCGATGCTTCACTGTATGTTTAGTGTATCCCTTGGACCTTCTTATTGACGATGAAACACAGAAATTGCATCGGAATTAAATACAAAATGCACCATGCCGACTTAAGTACAAGAAGACTGACTCTTCTTACTGACTATGTTTTGAACCATTCCTGTGACACTTGTTATAGATTCCGATACTTCACTTCTGGTTTTCTGTATCCCTCTGACTTTCTTATAGACGATGAAACAGAGAAATTGCATCGGAATTAAATAGAAAAGGCACAATGCCGACTTAAGTACAAGAAGACTGACTCTTCCTACTGTCAATGTTTTGAACCATACCTGTGACCCTAGTTATAGATTCCGATGGTTCACTTTAGGTTTACTGTATCCCTCTGACCTTCTAATTGACAATGAAACACAGAAATTGCATCGGAATTAAATACAAAAGGCAGAATGCCGACTAAAGTACAAGATGACTGACTCTTCCTACTATCTATGTTTTGAACCATTCCTGTGAGACTAGTTATACATTCCGATGCTTCACTTCAGGTATACTGTATCCCTCTGACCTTCTTCTTGATGATGAAACCCAAAAATTACATCGGAATTAAATAGAAAAGCACAATGCCGACATAAGTTCAAGAAGACTGACTCTTCTTACTGTCTATGATTTGAAACATTCCGGTGACACTAGTTATAGATTCCGATTCTTCACATCAGGTGTGCTGTATCCCTTGGACCTTCTTATTGACGATGAAACACAAAAATTGCATTGGAATTAAATACAAAAGGCACAATGCCGACTTAAGTACAAGAAGACTGACTCTTCTTACTGTCAATGTTATTAACCATTCCTGTGACACTAGTTATAGATTCCGATGCTTCACCTCAGGTTCACTGTATCCCTTGGACCTTCTTATTGACGATGAAACATAGAAATTGCATCGGAATTAAATACAGAAGGCACAATGCCGACTTAAGTACAAGAAGACTGACTCTTCTTACTGTCAATGTTTTGAACCATTCCTGTGACACTAGTTATGGATTCCGATGCTTCACATCAAGTTTACTGTATCCCTCTGTCCTTCTTATTGACGATAAATCACAGAAATTGCATCGGAATGAAATAGAAAAGGCACAATGCTGACTTAAGTACAAGAAGACTGGCCCTTCTTACTCTCTATGTTTTGAACCTTTCCTGTGAGACCGGTTTTTGATTCCGATGCTTCACTTCAGGTTTACTGTATCCCTTGGACCTTCTTATTGACGATGAAACCCAGAAATTGCATCGGAATTAAATACAAAAGGCACCATGCCGACTTAAGTTCAAGAAGACTGACTCATCCTACTGTCAATGCTTTGAACCATACCTGTTACCCTAGTTATAGATTCCGATGGTTCACTTTAGGTTTACTGTATCCCTCTGACCTTCTAATTGACAATGAAACACAGAAATTGCATCGGAATTAAATACAAAAGGCACAATGCCGACTAAAGTACAAGATGACTGACTCTTCCTACTATCTATGTTTTGAACCATTCCTGTGAGACTAGTTATACATTCCGATGCTTCAGGTTTACTGTATCCCTTGGACCTTCTTATTGACGATGAAACCCAGAAATTGCATCGGAATTAAATACAAAAGGCACCATGCCGACTTAAGTTCAAGAAGACTGACTCATCCTACTGTCAATGCTTTGAACCATTCCTGTGACACTAGTTATAGATTCCGATGCTTCACATCAGGTTTACTGTATCCCTCTGACTTTCTTAATGACGATGAAACATAGAAATTGCATCGGAATTAAATAGAAAAGGCACAATGCCGAATTAAGTACAAGAAGACTGACTCTTCCTACTGTCTATGTTTTGAACAATGCCTGTGACACTAGTTATAGATTCCGATTCTTCACTTCAGGTGTGCAGTATCCCTTGGACCTTCCTATTGACGATGAAACACAGAAATTGCGTCGGAATTAAATACAAAAATCACAATGCCGACTTAAGTACAAGAAGAATGACTCTTCCTACTGTCTACGTTTTGAACCATCCCTGTGACTCTAGTTATAGATTCCGATGCTTCACTTCAAGTTTACTGTATCCCTCTGACCTTCTTATTGACGATAAAGCACAGAAATTGCATCGGAATTAAATAGAAAAGGCACAATGCCGACTTAAGTACAAGAAGACTGACTCTTCCTACTGTCTATGTTTTGAACAATTCCTGTGACCCTAGTTATAGTTTCCGATGCTTCACTTTAGGTTTACTGTATCACTTGGACCTTCTTATTGACGATGAAACACAGAAATTGCATCGGAATTAAATAGAAAAGGCGCAATGCCGACTTAAGTGCAAGAAGACTGACTCTTCTTTCTGTCAATGTTTTAACCATTCCTGTGACACTAGTTATAGATTCCGATGCTTCACTTCAGGTTTACTGTATCCCACTGACCCTCTTATTGACGATGAAACTTAGAAATTGCATCGGCATTAAATACAAAAGGCACAATGCCGACTTAAGTACAAGAAGACTGACTCTTCCTACTGTCAATGTTTTGAACCATTCCAGTGACACTAGTTATAGATTCCTATGCTTCACTTCAGGTTTACTGTATCCCTCTGACCTTCTTATTGACGATGAAACACAGAAATTGCATCAAAATTAAATACAAAATGCACAATGCCGACTCAAGTACAAGAAGACTGACTCTTCCTACTGTCTATGTTTTGAACCATTCCTGTGAGTCTAGTTATACATTCCGATGCTTCACTTTAGGATTACTGTATCCCTCTGACCTTCTTCTTGATGATGAAACCCAGAAATTGCATCGGAATTAAATAGAAAAGGCACAATGCCGAAATAAGTACAAGAAGACTGACTCTTCTTACTGTCTATGATTTGAACCATTCCTGTGAAACTAGTTATAGATTACGATGCTTCACTTCAGGTGTACTGTATCCCTTGGACCTTCGTATTAACGATGAAACACAGATATAGCATCGGGATTAAATACAAAATTCACAATGCCGACTTGAGTACAAGAAAACTCACTCTTCTTACTGTCTATGTTTTGAACCATTCCTGTGACACTAGTTATTGATTCCGATGCCTCACTTCAGGTTTACTGTATCCCTTGGACCTTCTTATTGACGATGAAAGACAGAAGTTGCATCCTAATTAAATACAAAAGGCACAATGCCGATTTAAGTACAAGAAGAATTACTCTTCCCACTGTCTATGTTTAGAACCATTCCTGTGTCACTAGTTATAGATTCCGATGCTTCACTTCAGGTTTACTGTATCCCTCTGACCTTCTTATTGACGATGAAACATAGAAATTGCATCGGAATTAAATAGAAAAGGCACAATGCCGAATTAAGTACAAGTAGACTGACTCTCTTACTGACTATGTTTTAAACCATTCCTGTGACACTAGTTATAGATTCTGATGCCTCACTTCAGGTTTACTGTATCCCTCTGTCCCTCTTATTGAAGATGAAGCACAGAAATTGCATCGGAATCAAATACAAAAGGCACAATGTCGACTTAAGTACAAGAAGACTGACTCATCATACTGTCTACGTTTTGAACCATCCCTGTGGCACTAGTTATAGACTCCGATGCTTCACTTCCGGTTTACTGTATCCCTCTGACCTTCTTATTGACGATAAAACACAGAAATTGCATCGGAATTAAATAGGAAAGGAACAATGCTGACTTAAGTACAAGAAGACTGACTCTTCTTACTGACTATGTTTTGAACCATTCCTGTGACACTAGTTATAGATTCCGATGCTTCACTTTATGTTCACTGTATCACTTGGACCTTCTTATTGACGATGAAACACATAAATTGCATCGGAATTAAATACAAAAGGCACAATGCCGACTTAAGTACAAGAAGACTGACTCTATTTACTGTCAATATTTTTAACCATTCCTGTGACACTAGTTATAGATTCCGATGCTTCACTTCAGGTTTACTGTATCCCTCTGACCTTCTTATTGACGACGAAACACAGAAATTTCATCGGAATTAAATAGAAAAGGCACAATGCCGACTTAAGTACGAGAAGACTGACTCTTCTTACTGACTATGCTTTGAACATTTCCTGTGAGACCAGTTTTAGATTCCGATGCTTCACTGTATGTTTAGTGTATCCCTTGGACCTTCTTATTGACGATGAAACACAGAAATTGCATCGGAATTAAATACAAAAGGCACAATGCCGACTTAAGTACAAGAAGACTGACTCTTCCTACTGTCAATGTTTTGAACCATTCCAGTGACACTAGTTATAGATTCCTATGCTTCACTTCAGGTTTACTGTATCCCTCTGACCTTCTTATTGACGATGAAACACAGAAATTGCATCAAAATTAAATACAAAATGCACAATGCCGACTCAAGTACAAGCAGACTGACTCTTCCTACTGTCTATGCTTTGAACCATTCCTGTGAGTCTAGTTATACATTCCGATGCTTCACTTTAGGATTACTGTATCCCTCTGACCTTCTTCTTGATGATGAAACCCAGAAATTGCATCGGAATTAAATAGAAAAGGCACAATGCCGAAATAAGTACAAGAAGACTGACTCTTCTTACTGTCTATGATTTGAACCATTCCTGTGAAACTAGTTATAGATTACGATGCTTCACTTCAGGTGTACTGTATCCCTTGGACCTTCGTATTAACGATGAAACACAGATATAGCATCGGGATTAAATACAAAATTCACAATGCCGACTTGAGTACAAGAAAACTCACTCTTCTTACTGTCTATGTTTTGAACCATTCCTGTGACACTAGTTATTGATTCCGATGCCTCACTTCAGGTTTACTGTATCCCTTGGACCTTCTTATTGACGATGAAAGACAGAAGTTGCATCCTAATTAAATACAAAAGGCACAATGCCGATTTAAGTACAAGAAGAATTACTCTTCCCACTCTCTATGTTTAGAACCATTCCTGTGTCACTAGTTATAGATTCCGATGCTTCACTTCAGGTTTACTGTATCCCTCTGACCTTCTTATTGACGATGAAACATAGAAATTGCATCGGAATTAAATAGAAAAGGCACAATGCCGAATTAAGTACAAGTAGACTGACTCTCTTACTGTCTATGTTTTAAACCATTCCTGTGACACTAGTTATAGATTCTGATGCCTCACTTCAGGTTTACTGTATCCCTCTGTCCCTCTTATTGACTATGAAGCACAGAAATTGCATCGGAATCAAATACAAAAGGCACAATGTCGACTTAAGTACAAGAAGACTGACTCATCATACTGTCTACGTTTTGAACCATCCTTGTGGCACTAGTTATAGACTCCGATGCTTCACTTCCGGTTTACTGTATCCCTCTGACCTTCTTATTGACGATAAAACACAGAAATTGCATCGGAATTAAATAGGAAAGGAACAATGCTGACTTAAGTACAAGAAGACTGACTCTTCTTACTGACTATGTTTGAACCATTCCTGTGACACTAGTTATAGATTCCGATGCTTCACTTTATGTTCACTGTATCACTTGGACCTTCTTATTGACGATGAAACACATAAATTGCATCGGAATTAAATACAAAAGGCACAATGCCGACTTAAGTACAAGAAGACTGACTCTATTTACTGTCAATATTTTTAACCATTCCTGTGACACTAGTTATAGATTCCGATGCTTCACTTCAGGTTTACTGTATCCCTCTGACCTTCTTATTGACGACGAAACACAGAAATTTCATCGGAATTAAATAGAAAAGGCACAATGCCGACTTAAGTACGAGAAGACTGACTCTTCTTACTGACTATGCTTTGAACATTTCCTGTGAGACCAGTTTTAGATTCCGATGCTTCACTGTATGTTTAGTGTATCCCTTGGACCTTCTTATTGACGATGAAACACAGAAATTGCATCGGAATTAAATACAAAATGCACCATGCCGACTTAAGTACAAGAAGACTGACTCTTCTTACTGACTATGTTTTGAACCATTCCTGTGACACTTGTTATAGATTCCGATACTTCACTTCAGGTTTTCTGTATCCCTCTGACTTTCTTATAGACGATGAAACAGAGAAATTGCATCGGAATTAAATAGAAAAGGCACAATGCCGACTTAAGTACAAGAAGACTGACTCTTCCTACTGTCAATGTTTTGAACCATACCTGTGACCCTAGTTATAGATTCCGATGGTTCACTTTAGGTTTACTGTATCCCTCTGACCTTCTAATTGACAATGAAACACAGAAATTGCATCGGAATTAAATACAAAAGGCAGAATGCCGACTAAAGTACAAGATGACTGACTCTTCCTACTATCTATGTTTTGAACCATTCCTGTGAGACTAGTTATACATTCCGATGCTTCACTTCAGGTATACTGTATCCCTCTGACCTTCTTCTTGATGATGAAACCCAAAAATTACATCGGAATTAAATAGAAAAGCACAATGCCGACATAAGTTCAAGAAGACTGACTCTTCTTACTGTCTATGATTTGAAACATTCCGGTGACACTAGTTATAGATTCCGATTCTTCACATCAGGTGTGCTGTATCCCTTGGACCTTCTTATTGACGATGAAACACAAAAATTGCATTGGAATTAAATACAAAAGGCACAATGCCGACTTAAGTACAAGAAGACTGACTCTTCTTACTGTCAATGTTATTAACCATTCCTGTGACACTAGTTATAGATTCCGATGCTTCACCTCAGGTTCACTGTATCCCTTGGACCTTCTTATTGACGATGAAACATAGAAATTGCATCGGAATTAAATACAGAAGGCACAATGCCGACTTAAGTACAAGAAGACTGACTCTTCTTACTGTCAATGTTTTGAACCATTCCTGTGACACTAGTTATGGATTCCGATGCTTCACATCAAGTTTACTGTATCCCTCTGTCCTTCTTATTGACGATAAATCACAGAAATTGCATCGGAATGAAATAGAAAAGGCACAATGCTGACTTAAGTACAAGAAGACTGGCCCTTCTTACTCTCTATGTTTTGAACCTTTCCTGTGAGACCGGTTTTTGATTCCGATGCTTCACTTCAGGTTTACTGTATCCCTTGGACCTTCTTATTGACGATGAAACCCAGAAATTGCATCGGAATTAAATACAAAAGGCACCATGCCGACTTAAGTTCAAGAAGACTGACTCATCCTACTGTCAATGCTTTGAACCATACCTGTTACCCTAGTTATAGATTCCGATGGTTCACTTTAGGTTTACTGTATCCCTCTGACCTTCTAATTGACAATGAAACACAGAAATTGCATCGGAATTAAATACAAAAGGCACAATGCCGACTAAAGTACAAGATGACTGACTCTTCCTACTATCTATGTTTTGAACCATTCCTGTGAGACTAGTTATACATTCCGATGCTTCAGGTTTACTGTATCCCTTGGACCTTCTTATTGACGATGAAACCCAGAAATTGCATCGGAATTAAATACAAAAGGCACCATGCCGACTTAAGTTCAAGAAGACTGACTCATCCTACTGTCAATGCTTTGAACCATTCCTGTGACACTAGTTATAGATTCCGATGCTTCACATCAGGTTTACTGTATCCCTCTGACTTTCTTAATGACGATGAAACATAGAAATTGCATCGGAATTAAATAGAAAAGGCACAATGCCGAATTAAGTACAAGAAGACTGACTCTTCCTACTGTCTATGTTTTGAACAATGCCTGTGACACTAGTTATAGATTCCGATTCTTCACTTCAGGTGTGCAGTATCCCTTGGACCTTCCTATTGACGATGAAACACAGAAATTGCGTCGGAATTAAATACAAAAATCACAATGCCGACTTAAGTACAAGAAGAATGACTCTTCCTACTGTCTACGTTTTGAACCATCCCTGTGACTCTAGTTATAGATTCCGATGCTTCACTTCAAGTTTACTGTATCCCTCTGACCTTCTTATTGACGATAAAGCACAGAAATTGCATCGGAATTAAATAGAAAAGGCACAATGCCGACTTAAGTACAAGAAGACTGACTCTTCCTACTGTCTATGTTTTGAACAATTCCTGTGACCCTAGTTATAGTTTCCGATGCTTCACTTTAGGTTTACTGTATCACTTGGACCTTCTTATTGACGATGAAACACAGAAATTGCATCGGAATTAAATAGAAAAGGCGCAATGCCGACTTAAGTGCAAGAAGACTGACTCTTCTTTCTGTCAATGTTTTAACCATTCCTGTGACACTAGTTATAGATTCCGATGCTTCACTTCAGGTTTACTGTATCCCACTGACCCTCTTATTGACGATGAAACTTAGAAATTGCATCGGCATTAAATACAAAAGGCACAATGCCGACTTAAGTACAAGAAGACTGACTCTTCCTACTGTCAATGTTTTGAACCATTCCAGTGACACTAGTTATAGATTCCTATGCTTCACTTCAGGTTTACTGTAACCCTCTGACCTTCTTATTGACGATGAAACACAGAAATTGCATCAAAATTAAATACAAAATGCACAATGCCGACTCAAGTACAAGAAGACTGACTCTTCCTACTGTCTATGTTTTGAACCATTCCTGTGAGTCTAGTTATACATTCCGATGCTTCACTTTAGGATTACTGTATCCCTCTGACCTTCTTCTTGATGATGAAACCCAGAAATTGCATCGGAATTAAATAGAAAAGGCACAATGCCGAAATAAGTACAAGAAGACTGACTCTTCTTACTGTCTATGATTTGAACCATTCCTGTGAAACTAGTTATAGATTACGATGCTTCACTTCAGGTGTACTGTATCCCTTGGACCTTCGTATTAACGATGAAACACAGATATAGCATCGGGATTAAATACAAAATTCACAATGCCGACTTGAGTACAAGAAAACTCACTCTTCTTACTGTCTATGTTTTGAACCATTCCTGTGACACTAGTTATTGATTCCGATGCCTCACTTCAGGTTTACTGTATCCCTTGGACCTTCTTATTGACGATGAAAGACAGAAGTTGCATCCTAATTAAATACAAAAGGCACAATGCCGATTTAAGTACAAGAAGAATTACTCTTCCCACTGTCTATGTTTAGAACCATTCCTGTGTCACTAGTTATAGATTCCGATGCTTCACTTCAGGTTTACTGTATCCCTCTGACCTTCTTATTGACGATGAAACATAGAAATTGCATCGGAATTAAATAGAAAAGGCACAATGCCGAATTAAGTACAAGTAGACTGACTCTCTTACTGACTATGTTTTAAACCATTCCTGTGACACTAGTTATAGATTCTGATGCCTCACTTCAGGTTTACTGTATCCCTCTGTCCCTCTTATTGAAGATGAAGCACAGAAATTGCATCGGAATCAAATACAAAAGGCACAATGTCGACTTAAGTACAAGAAGACTGACTCATCATACTGTCTACGTTTTGAACCATCCCTGTGGCACTAGTTATAGACTCCGATGCTTCACTTCCGGTTTACTGTATCCCTCTGACCTTCTTATTGACGATAAAACACAGAAATTGCATCGGAATTAAATAGGAAAGGAACAATGCTGACTTAAGTACAAGAAGACTGACTCTTCTTACTGACTATGTTTTGAACCATTCCTGTGACACTAGTTATAGATTCCGATGCTTCACTTTATGTTCACTGTATCACTTGGACCTTCTTATTGACGATGAAACACATAAATTGCATCGGAATTAAATACAAAAGGCACAATGCCGACTTAAGTACAAGAAGACTGACTCTATTTACTGTCAATATTTTTAACCATTCCTGTGACACTAGTTATAGATTCCGATGCTTCACTTCAGGTTTACTGTATCCCTCTGACCTTCTTATTGACGACGAAACACAGAAATTTCATCGGAATTAAATAGAAAAGGCACAATGCCGACTTAAGTACGAGAAGACTGACTCTTCTTACTGACTATGCTTTGAACATTTCCTGTGAGACCAGTTTTAGATTCCGATGCTTCACTGTATGTTTAGTGTATCCCTTGGACCTTCTTATTGACGATGAAACACAGAAATTGCATCGGAATTAAATACAAAATGCACCATGCCGACTTAAGTACAAGAAGACTGACTCTTCTTACTGACTATGTTTTGAACCATTCCTGTGACACTTGTTATAGATTCCGATGCTTCACTTCAGGTTTTCTGTATCCCTCTGACTTTCTTATAGACGATGAAACAGAGAAATTGCATCGGAATTAAATGGAAAAGGCACAATGCCGACTTAAGTACAAGAAGACTGACTCTTCCTACTGTCAATGTTTTGAACCATACCTGTGACCCTAGTTATAGATTCCGATGGTTCACTTTAGGTTTACTGTATCCCTCTGACCTTCTAATTGACAATGAAACACAGAAATTGCATCGGAATTAAATACAAAACGCAGAATGCCGACTAAAGTACAAGATGACTGACTCTTCCTACTATCTATGTTTTGAACCATTCCTGTGAGACTAGTTATACATTCCGATGCTTAACTTCAGGTATACTGTATCCCTCTGACCTTCTTCTTGATGATGAAACCCAAAAATTACATCGGAATTAAATAGAAAAGCACAATGCCGACATAAGTACAAGAAGACTGACTCTTCTTACTGTCTATGATTTGAAACATTCCGGTGACACTAGTTATAGATTCCGATTCTTCACATCAGGTGTGCTGTATCCCTTGGACCTTCTTATTGACGATGAAACACAAAAATTGCATTAGAATTAAATACAAAAGGCACAATGCCGACTTAAGTACAAGAAGACTGACTCTTCTTACTGTCAATGTTATTAACCATTCCTGTGACACTAGTTATAGATTCCGATGCTTCACCTCAGGTTCACTGTATCCCTTGGACCTTCTTATTGACGATGAAACATAGAAATTGCATCGGAATTAAATACAGAAGGCACAATGCCGACTTAAGTACAAGAAGACTGACTCTTCTTACTGTCAATGTTTTGAACCATTCCTGTGACACTAGTTATGGATTCCGATGCTTCACATCAAGTTTACTGTATCCCTCTGACCTTCTTATTGACGATAAATCACAGAAATTGCATCGGAATGAAATAGAAAAGGCACAATGCTGACTTAAGTACAAGAAGACTGGCTCTTCTTACTCTCTATGTTTTGAACCTTTCCTGTGAGACCGGTTTTTGATTCCGATGCTTCACTTCAGGTTTACTGTATCCCTTGGACCTTCTTATTGACGATGAAACCCAGAAATTGCATCGGAATTAAATACAAAAGGCACCATGCCGACTTAAGTTCAAGAAGACTGACTCATCCTACTGTCAATGCTTTGAACCATACCTGTGACCCTAGTTATAGATTCCGATGGTTCACTTTAGGTTTACTGTATCCCTCTGACCTTCTAATTGACAATGAAACACAGAAATTGCATCGGAATTAAATACAAAAGGCACAATGCCGACTAAAGTACAAGATGACTGACTCTTCCTACTATCTATGTTTTGAACCATTCCTGTGAGACTAGTTATACATTCCGATGCTTCAGGTTTACTGTATCCCTCTGACCTTCTTCCCGATGATGAAACCCAGAAATTACATCGGAATTAAATAGAAAAGGCACAATGTTGACTTAAGTACAAGAAGACTGACTCTTCTTGCTGTCTATGATTTGAACCATTCCTGTGACACTAGTTATAGATTCCGATGCTTCACTTCAGGTGTACTGTATCCCTTGGACCTTCTTATTGGCGATGAAACACAGAAATTGCATCGGGATTAAATACAAAAGGCACAATGCCGACTTAAGTACAAGTAGACTGACTCTTCTTAATGTCTATAATGTGAACCATTCCTGTGACACTAGTTATAGATTTTGATGCTTCGCTTCAGTTTTGCTGTATCCCTCTGACCTTCTTATTGACGATGAAACACAGAAATTGCATCGGAATTAAATACAAAACGCACAATGCCGACTTAAGTACAAGAAGACTGTCTCTTCCTACTGTCTATGTTTTGAACCATTCCTGTGACACTAGTTATAGATTCCGATGCTTCACTTCAGGTTTACTGTATTCCCCTGACCTTCTTATTGACGATGAAACTTAGAAATTGCATCGGAATTAAATACAAAAGGCACAATGCCGACTCAAGTACAGGAAGACTGACTCTTCCTACTGTCTATGTTTTGAAACAATCCTGTGACACTAGTTATAGATTCCGATGATTCACTTCAGGTTTACTGTATCCCTCTGAACTAATTATTGACGACGAAACACAGAAATTGCATCGGATTTAAATGCAAAAGGCACAATGCCGACTTAAGTACAAGAAGACTGACTCTTCTTGCTGTCTATGATCTGAACCATTCCTGTGACACTAGTTATAGATTCCGATGCTTCACTTCAGGTGTACTGTATCCCTTGGACCTTCTTATTGGCGATGAAACACAGAAATTGCATCGGGATTAAATACAAAAGGCACAATGCCGACTTAAGTACAAGTAGACTGACTCTTCTTAATGTCTATAATGTTAACCATTCCTGTGACACTAGTTATAGATTCCGATTCTTCACTTCAGGTGTGCAGTATCCCTTGGACCTTCTTATTGACGATGAAACACAGAAATTGCGTCGGAATTAAATACAAAAATCACAATGCCGGCTTAAGTACAAGAAGAATGACTCTTCCTACTGTCTACGTTTTGAACCATCCCTGTGACTCTAGTTATAGATTCCGATGCTTCACTTCAAGTTTACAGTATCCCTCTGACCTTCTTATTGACGATAAAATACAGAAATTGCATCGGAATTAAATAGAAAAGGCATAATGCCGAATTAAGTACAAGAAGACTGACTCTTCCTACTGTCTATGTTTTGAACTATTCCTGTGACCCTAGTTATAGTTTCCGATGCTTCACTTTAGGTTTACTGTATCGCTTGGACCTTCTTATTGACGATGAAACACAGAAATTGCATCGGAATTAAATAGAAAAGGCACAATGCCGACTTAAGTGCAAGAAGACTGACTCTTCTTTCTGTCAATGTTTTAACCATTCCTGTGACACTAGTTATAGATTCCGATGCTTCACTTCAGGTTTACTGTATCCCACTGACCTTCTTATTGACGATAAAACACAGAAATTGCATCGGAATTAAATAGAAAAGGCACAATGCTGACTTAAGTACAAGAAGACTGGCTCTTCTTACCCTCTATGTTTTGAACCTTTCCATTGAGACCGGTTTTAGATTCCGATGCTTCACTGTATGTTTACTATATCCCTTGGACCTTCTTATTGACAATGAAACACGGAAATTGCATCGGAATTAAATACAAAAGGCACCATGCCGACTTAAGTACAAGAAGACTGACTCTTCTTACTGACTATGTTTTGAACCATTCTTGTGACACATGTTATAGATTCCGATGCTTCACTTCAGGTTTACTGTATCCCTCTGACTTTCTTATTGACGATGAAACAGAGAAATTGCATCGGAATTAAATAGAAAAGCCACAATGCCGACTTAGTTACAAGAAGACTGACTCTTCCTACTGTCAATGTTTTGAACCATTCCAGTGACACTAGTTATAGATTCCGATGCTTCACTTCAGGTTTACTGTGTCCCTCTGACCTTCTTATTGACGAATAAACACAGAAATTGCATCGGAATTAAATAGAAAAGGCACAATGCCGAAATAAGTACAAGAAGACTGACTCTTCTTACTGTCTATGATTTGAACCAT